>NC_054381.1:117669304-117799304 GCF_017654675.1 Xenopus laevis | reverse complement strand
GGTAGTCTACAGTCTTTCCTAAGAAGGGCTAGTCTCTGGCCTACTGTATATAAAGAATCAAAAATTCTGGATTTTTGAAGTAATATAGCTCTCTCATAAAGGAGATAGATTATTGACATCATCAAGTTCAGTCCTGAACATTTTTGATTAATATATGTAAAGCCTATATCTTTATGCTCTGGAAGACCTAGTGTAGTGTAGAGTAGAATAGTTAGTTTAATAATTTAGTTTTATCGTTTAATAATAATAATAAACGATAATTTTGATATTTTTGTAAATTGGAGTTCTAAATCTACGTCTATCTGGAAATATATTGGCTGTTCCTTAGGATTTTTATTGATGGACAGTCTTAGCAAATACAGTGTGGTATATCATAACAAATGACTCCACTCCCTGAAATCTTTGTAGGGTGGTTTTAATCCCTAATTTCACAGGTTGAGAGGATCTTTATAAAAATTAATTTACTAATTAGATACTACACTGTGGTAAAAACAGGAAAGTTGTTGTACAGTACAAAACTAAATACAGCTTAATTGGTAATACTTGGATTGACGGTTAATATATGTCTTAGGAACACAATGTCATATCTGAATGACACACAGAACTTGTTTTTATAGTTTAAAAGATAAGAATTGATTGATTGATTGATTGGTTTCTAGGTAAATCAATATGTTTAATGTTCACATAGAACTTCTTAATAAATATAGCGTTAAAAAGTGTACTTACTTTGACTTTAAGGGATATGTCAAATTTGAGGTTTGACTGTTATATTTCATTGTTAGTAATAATTACTGAAACAGGTTTAAAATGATAAGGATATTGGACTTGCTATATTGGTATGTCATTAATGCCTGTATATATGTATATATGCTTTTGAAAACTCCAATAAAAACTATTGAAAATGTAAAAGTTAAAAAAAAATAATTTAAAGGGATTCTGTAATGGGAAAAATGTTTTTTACAAAATGCTTCAGTTAATAGCACTCCTCCAGTAGAATCCTGCATTGAAATCTGTTTTACAAAATAGCAAACAGATTATTTCATATTTAATTTCAAATTTTGATGTGGGGCTGGACATGTTCTTAGTTTCCTAGGAGCCCCAGCCCCAGTCCTCTGATAAACTTCAGTCACTCTTTACTGCTGCACAGCAAGTTGGAGTGATATCACCCCCTTTCCTCCCAGGCCACCCATCAGCAGAACACTGGGAATGTAACAAGAGAACAGCAACCTAACATCTGCCTCTAGTGGTAGGTATGAAAGCAGCACTCAATAGTAAAGCACCCAAGCCAGATTGCAACTCTTTTGATTACATTGAGTATGAGAAACAATAGCTTGTCTGAAAGCAGTTCCATTGTGAAGTTCTGGTTCTTCCTGAAAGCACATCAGGCACAATGACCTGAGATGGCTCCTTACACACCAATATTAAAACTTGAAAAAGATTACACTTAGAGGCATGTCACGGATATGGTACTTTCAGCCGCATGTGACTTTAGGTGTGGCTATCAGGGGTCACTAACTCAGTCTCTCACACACCTTGCACACAGGTTAAGGTGGCCATACACGGATAGATCCGCTCGTTTGGCGATGTCGCCAAACGAGCGGATCTCCCTCCGATATGCCCACCTTGAGGTGGGCAATATTGGGCTGATCCGATCATGGGCCCTAGGGCCCAACGATCGGATCCTTCACGTTCGCAAACGGGCGGTCGGATCGCGGGACCGCATCAACGAACAGATGCGGCCGCGATCTGACGGGATTTTTAACCCCATCCGATCGAGATCTGGCCGACTTTCGGCCAGATCTCGATCGGGGAAGCCCGTCGGGGGCCCCCATACACGGGCCAATAAGCTGCCGACTCGGTCTGTCGGCAGCTTTTATCGGCCCGTGTATGGCCACCTTTAGACTAGCATAACTGCACCCAAATACCAACCAACACCAGGCAATAGAAACCTAATGTGACTATTCCCCTGCTCTCTCTAACAGGTAATAATTCACACTACGCCAATGTATTAAACACGCTCTAACTATAGTCAGTTAGTTCCTACTGATTCAACAAGTACTCCAGCACAGCAAGGGTTAATCAGCATACACACAGACTAGCGTTTCTATTCAGCATGCAGAGGGTTAAGGCTCACAGTTACACTCTATCAGGCTAGGTTTGTTTAGAGCACCAAAGACAATCTTATTAAATTCTCTTTAATATTATAAAAGGTATAACAGTGCAATTAACAAAAAAAGATGTTACAAAAAGAGACATATATTCAACCTATACTTAGCTTCAGAGGTATAGAACTCCTGGTCCTGGAAGCAAGGGGAAACAAATGGAATAACTTCCAATCACTATTGGTCCTCCTAAGTAAAATCCAAATCTTAGGCAGAAGAGCTGACTATTTATTAGTGATTTCAGGGCATCGGGTAACTGCACACTCCCCCTCCCTCTGTAATGCAAGGGGGCGTGGCCTAGCAGGACACAGATTGAGTTTTTTATGACCTCCTGTGAGTAGGAACTGGACCAAGAATATAATGACCATAACTCCTTGTAGGAGCATAGAAGAGAGATGATATTATATTCATTGGTTATTAATTCTCTTGTGGATTCCATAGATACTAAACATCAATACTGTGTGACCTGCCCCTGCCCAGATATTCACATCTGATAAACAGAGTTCCAAACCTAGCCATGTTTGGACTCATCTGAAAGCTGGAATTACCTTGAACCCATCATCAGTTTTTTATACTGTTGGTACAACAGGTATGGGTTCTGTGAGGATACATATATTTGAGGATACATTATATGTGACCTTCACTTCACCTGTGAGGGAGCCTTGCTGGGAACTTTAAGTTCTCCCTCCTTGGGCTTTCCCCCTCCCCATGGAATGGCTCTTATCAGTCTGGGCTTGGAGAAGGTCAACATAGGCTATGACCCTATTATAAATGGCTGACTCCAGATCTTAGTGAAGAGAGGCCTGTCATGTGTCTGATTTAGGTACTGGCAGAAATATTTCTCATGATACCTTGGCCTGTTTTATTAGCTATTACAGGCCTGTATCATTACAAGGCCTATTTACACATTTTTGACATTGAGAAAAAAAACAGGAGAGCGACAAAACATATACAACTTTTTTCTTGAATGCTAGCTTATTTAAGAAAAAAAAATTGTAATGAAGTGGAAAAATAAATATATAGTTAAAGCTGTTAGATACAATTCCCTTTAACTCCTATTAAACCTCACCAGCTTTTACTTACTGAGTTTTTTCTGATTACTTTGTGTGGTTTAATTCTTTACTAAATCCAGACTATTTCAGGTTCCAAGGAATATTCTTGAGTATATTTGTATTTTTTGCTGTATTTTTTCTCAAAACGTGAAATAAACTAAAACTCGACTTTTGGTAAATCGGTCCCTTGGTTAAAGAATAACATTTTAAATTTATTAATAATACTACACCATACAAATCATGACAGAATCCCTTTAAGATTAATTTTTCTTAGTGTTACTGATACTGAGATATGCTAAGTTATTTATCAAAATGTAAATTTTGATAAATCCACAATATGACCTTATTTATTATTTAAAAAGCACAATTTAATCGTAATGAGGATAAATTAGAACGAAAACCACAGAAACTTCCACATATGATAGGTACCTCTCCCATTGACTTTTATATAACCCGGCAGGTCTGAGATGGAGGATTTTCAGATTCTGACTTTTTCTATCCTTGGGGTATAATAAATCTCTAAAAATGTAAGTTTTTTCCCCAGTAAAAATTCAGATTTTATAGTAAAAAAAAACAACAAAACTCTACTTTTTGAGTTTTTTGCATTCAGACTTTAATTAATAATCCCCTATATGTGGGCAACAAAAGGAATTAGTGAGAACAGTTCAATAAAGTCCTTTTCTTAAAACCTATTTCATGTTATGTAATTGCCTCATTGCACAATATTACCGCTTTTTGCAAATGCACTTTCTAATTTCTATAGTAAGTTCCCCTGAGTTTGCATTTCTTACATGGTAGCTCTCCTAATAGTAAGTGGCAGGGAAGTAATTATTTTGACTGCAGTGCAAGGTGGGGGGGGGGGGCTGTCGTCTCCTTGATGGTTACCCCCAGGGGAACAAGCCAGTAATTTGAGAAAATTCTTTGGGGGTCCTCCATTCTTCTACAATTTTCCTTTTCTTATACTTAATTCACTGTGAAGAAATAATAAGAAAAGGTTTACAGCACTTGGCACATTAGCACTAATGAATTAGGAAGGATTCATTTATCTATCTTCTTTACGCAATTGATTTATTATTAAGCAAATGAATTCCTTTTAGGAATTAAGTTAATTGGAATGCAATTCATTGGTTAAATTAATACATTTACATTATTTTAATATAATTCATTAATTACCACAATGAATTGCTCTATAATTTATTATTTTGTGTGAAAATTGGGGCATTTCCAGCAATATATGGATTTGTGTGGGCAATGAGGCTTTGCTTTGTTGTTTTAATAAGATTGTATACATTCTTAGAAAACACAAATATTTAAGTGTATAGGCAGCTCTGACTTGAGTAGCCACAATGTAAACATTTATGGCTGTCAGATACTTACTCCACCATTTCTTATTGCACTTTCCCTTTTATATATGGGGGTAACTTGTCAAGTTATGTGTTATGAGTTAATTTATATTGAGGGTGTATTTTAGCAAAGAGGCACTGGCACGGGAAATAAATCTTAAGGAGCAAAGCAGAGTAAATTAGAAGCACCAGCATTAGTGATGGGCGAATTTGGGGCGACAATTTTCAGCGAAATTCACGAAACGGCAAAAAATTTGGGAAAAAAAAAATCATTTTTGATGCCGGCGTACATTCGTGGCATTCAAATAAACAGACGCCAACGTCCATTTTTTTTGACGCCGTCGAATTTTTGCGGTGGTTTCACGAATAGTGGGAATTTGCCGCAAATTCGCGCCTGGCAAATAAATTCGTCCATCACTAACCAGCAACACTGTGCCACGTATTAGAAATGAGCAATATCATTATCAAATGTGGATTTTCATAAATTATCCAGGGAATGGGCGACATATTTGAAAAATAATTATTATAATTGGCTGAGAGAGGAAAATTAATGGCCCAGGATTTTTTCTAAAATTCTAGAATTTATTATTTATTATGGAAAATACCTTGGCGCCTTCAGTGTTATTGACAGTTAGGGGCCCACTTATTTAACCTTGATTTTTTTTCTATATACAAAAAATACCGCTCAGACTCACCGCAGGTGCTTTCCACATAGATTTTTTTCTGGTCGAGGCTTTTAGGGGGAAAACTTAAATTTTTCGGTGAAAAATAAAAACAAAAATTTTTAGATTTATCATTAGTGATGGGTGAATCTTTGTGAAAAGGAGGAAAATTCACGAAATGCATTCAAGTCAAAATAATTTTGATGTGCGTCAATATTGACGCGATCAATAATTTTTATATGCGCAACTGTTTGGTCCTAATGCATTAAAGTCAATGGGCATCTGAATAATTTTGATGTGCGTCAATTTTTATGTGTGGGACAATTATTTTTTGATAACAACTTTTTCACCAGCGTATTGTCACCATAGTATAGCGAGTTAACTCACTTGCGGCAAAACACAAACATTCACAGCGAATTCATGACTGGTGAATTTATTCGCCCATCACCATTTATCTTACCCCAAAGCTGCTAAAAACCAGAATCTGAAAATACACTATCTCAAACCTGTCACTGTCATGTATTAGTCAATGGCAGCTGTCCCTAAAGTTGTTTCTTGACATTGTGATCTGTGCTGGATAATCAAAAAAATTCGTCGATTTTGTCACAATATTTTGTCGCTTAAATTTTTTCTAAAATTCAAGTTTTTGAAACTCTAATCTTGAAATGCATTAAAGTCTATGGGCGACTTTTATGTTGCTGCAACTTTTTTGTAGCAAAATATACGGGTGACTTTTTTTCTCACTCCATTTGTATTAAAGTCAATGGGCATTTTTTTCTCACATTTCAAGTTTTTTTGCATTTAAGTGAATGGGGTTTTTTTTGGCAACTTTTTTTTCTGCAGTTTTTGGCTGCAGCTTTGCAAAAAAAATCCGCCAGTGGCAAAATGCGGAATTTTGTTATGAATCGATGTGTGGAGAAAAAAATTTGCTCATAACTAGACACAAATTATTTTTCTAAGATAATATGGTTTAAAACAGGTGATACATACACTGGGTGATGCAAGGACTGCACCTTCAGGGGCAGCAGTGAGAAAAAAGGGTCCGAGTGGAATTTTAAACTATGACGTGATATTATTCAGCCTCAGCAATGATAATTTCTAGGGTGACCCAGAAGCAGTGGGATAATGCCCCCAGTAAGTGATGAGAATTGTTCATCCATATTAATATTTTTTATTTTCATAGTGCCATCCACACTTGCATGCTCTACAGTGTAAAAAGATACAAAGATTAACTAGAAGATTTACTAGAATACGGGTACAGCTATGGGTTCAGTGCAGTTAGGCAACCAAGGAGATCACATAATAATTTTTATTTCATATGTAAAAATATTTCATGTCACCCACTGAGATGTCGGCACTAGGCTAAAATCATGTGCCCGACTTCTCCTAGAAACATTATGGAGAGTGTAGTATACATCTGCTTTATACCAGCTCCTGCAAGAAGCGCTACATAGCAATTGTTGCTCGATTTTGTCGAAACATTTTGTCACTCCGATTTTTTCTAAAAATTTTAATTCAAGGGTTGATAAATCAGCCCTTTAAAGAGTATAGAGAATGTTTTTCTATTTTTTGTAAATAGAAAATGTTGTAAATTTATTGGTTGTGAAGTTCAAAATAAAAATCACTCAGCAATTATCAGTAGTGATGAGCGAATCTGTCCTGTTTCACTTCACCAAGAAATTTGTGAAACTTCAAAAAAATAACTTACTAAACTCAAATGTGAACATCTAACGTGTTTTTTCATCTTTGGAATGAATCACTCGAGCAAAGATTACATCTGAAATAGCCATTTGGGAAATATACCAGGGCATGATAAATCTGCCAACATTATTTATATAATTGGTTATTATATGAAAGAAACCAGCTTCTAGGTCAATGAAAAAAAGATCATATGCATAGGTCAAAGATAAAGAGCATAGCGTATCATTTAAAAGTATCGGCTTGGGCTGGTAACTATTGATTGATTTTAAATTCTTTCATTTAAACTTGGGAATAAATGCAGTTTGTAGCAGATATGCAGAATGGAGCAGTACATTTACTGACTTCAACTAATTTATAAAAGCAGTGCATGGTGCAAATGTGCTTTTCTGGTGCAAACTGTCATGATTTTTTTCCCCACCATTTTTCTAAGAACGGTTCTCAAAAGAGCAAACTGATTTTTTTATATTCAATTTTGAAATCTGACATGGGGCTAGACATTTTGTCAGTTTCCCAGCTGCCTCAGTCATGTGACTTGTGCCTGCACTTTAGGATGGAATTACTTTCTGGCAGGCTGTTGTTTCTCCTACTTAATGTAACTGAATCTGAGTCTCAGTGGGACTTGGCTTTTACTATTGAGTGTTGTTCTTAGATCTTCCAGGGAGCTGTTATCTTGTGTTAGGGAGCTGTTTTAACGTTACCTTCCCATTGTTCTGTTGTTAGGCTTCTGGGGGGGGGTTGATAACACTCCAACTTGCAGTACAGCAGTAAAGAGTGATTGAAGTTTATCAGAGCACAAGTCACATGACTGGAGGCAGCTGGGAAATTGACAATATGTCTAGCCCCATGTCAGATTTCAAAATTGAATGTAACAAAATCTGTTTGCTCTTTTGAAAAATGGATTTCAGTGCAGAATTCTGCTGAAGCAGCACTATTAACTTATGTGTTTTGAAAAAAAACATGTTATCCAATGACATATCCCTTTAAAGATATATGCCAGTTGTGTATGACATTTACTAGGTGTAATTAATTACCCAGTTGTGCCTCTAGTTCTGTATCTGTTTTTCATAAATTAACCCTTATATATCTAATACAGTTAACTTTATTGGTTAACAGTGCTGTCATATATCAGTAGTTTGAGTATTGCTTTTGTAATACCATTCTTTAAATACCTGTACTGTCTTTAATTAATAAATCCTGTTGCTCCGATCTGCCTAGTGAAAAGTCAATCCTGAAATGTGACACAAATAGTGATGAGAGAATCTGTTCCTCTTTGTTGAAAAAATCGTGAAACTGCTAAAAATTTCAAAATGCATTTAAGTCTATGGGCAACTTTTATGTTGTTGCAACTTTTTTGTAGCAGAATATATTAGAGTATACTGCCAATCTTTTTTTCTCACTCCAATTGCATTAACGTCAATAGGCATTTTTTTCTTAAGTTTTTTTCTCACATTTTAAGTTTTTTGTGCATTTAAGTGAATGGGCGTTTTTTTGGCAACTTATTTTTATGCAGTTTTTGGCTGCAATTTTGCCACAAAAATCCGCCAGTGGCGAAAGGCAGAATTCCATTTGTGGAGAACATTAACATAACTAGACACAAATGATTTTTCGAAGGAGATATGGTTTAAGACAGGTGAACATACATAACCTGCATGCTAGGACTGGACCCTTCGGGGGAGGCAGTGGGAAAAGAAGATGCTACTGTACATAAAAGGGGCAGAGTGGAACTTTGAGGTTATATTATTCAGCCTCAGGAATGATGATCGCTAGAAGCAGTGGGATAATGCCCCCAGTAAGTGATGAGAATTGTTCTTCTTTCCTTATTAATATTATTTCCATATGCCATCAACACTTACATGCTCTACAATGTAAGAAGATACAAATATTCACTAGAAGATTTACTAGAATACAGGTACATTTATGGGTTCATTGCAGTTAGAAGACAAAGGAGATCACATAATGATTTTTATTTCATATGTAAAAATATTTTATGTCACCCACTGAAATGTCAACACTAGTCTAAAATCATGTGCCCAACTTCTCCTAGAAACGGTATAGTAGTATAAATCTGCTTTATACCAGTGGGATAATATTGTTTCTAATGCCTCATGCAAGAAGAGCTACATATCATTCAACTGAATTATTGCTCCGTTTTTTTTTAATACAGTGAGGATGGCCTTATAATGTCCATTGATCGGTTCTCTTTTCTATGGAATAGCTTGATGTAAGATCCAAAAGCAAAGGTCTGACCTTTCCATTTGTTCCTGTCTGAATTTGTGACTCATTGTTTGATTTCTTCTTCTATTCGTGTTAGCGGGCATTCATTTTTAAAGTGAAATGTCAATAATACTGTTTTTATGGTTATTAATAAGATATATAATAATCAGCAATACATATGCATAATAAGCTTGTCTTTGTGGCGGGCTACAGAACAGCCAAACCTGACTTCAGTATAATCTGTATCATCTAGAAAATGATTTACGACTGAAAGAAACCTTGCTCAGTATGGGGGTTTTACCTTTATAATACTATGGTAATGATCTACATTTACAGATATTTACTAATGAACATCCCAGCAGGATGCTGTAATTTTTTCCTTTAACCTTGAATAGATTTGATTACTATAAATCAATTTAATCCTCAACGGTATGGTTTTCTTGACCTATGAGTCCTTACATCATTTGGGGGTCACGAATGTGTAAACACAGGGTTCAGGACCACTTGGATTGTTTGATTATCATCATTATAACATACTGTATGTAATTAAAAAGATATCTACGTTTTAATGCTGCTATAGATTACTCAGCCTTCTAATGCTTAAAGGCATGCCATCATCTTCAAATCAATTTTTAATCATTTATACTTTATTTTATGCTTTTCCTATCAGTGTAGAACAGTTTTCTTTCACCAGCAATATCCATGAACTATAAAACTGCATATACATGTACGGTAATGTGTTATTGAGGACTCCCGGGGTGGCGTCGGAGTAAGATGTTGGCACTGTGAGGAGCTCTGCGCTTCCATCACTTTAAATCTTTAAATTTCCCCTGGATGTTTTGTCTGCTGTTGAATTGTGCAGTCTCAGACAAGAGGTTTGAATGGCTTTGGGTGGCGGTTAATGGTGACGCACTTTTTGTCCGTGAAGGAGTGAGAAGAGAGGCTTGTGGATTGTCTTCAGGTGGAGCAACGCAAATTGCTTGTGAGTTGCTATACTAATCAGTAAGTGTATTTCATATTGGGTACGGCACAATATTTCTGGTGCCATTTGTTATAGCTGTATGGGGCACTTCAAAGGCTGAGGAGTAGTGATATTTGGCGTGATTGAATCAACAGAGCTTTGCTTGCTTCTAATTTGGTTTATCTCATTTCAGTTCAGAGTCCTACTAAAAACTTGCCGGTTTTCTCTGTGGGACAAGGCTTTTTCATGAGATGACTTTGCTATGTTTTGCACTTCAATGATTGAGAGACAGTGAAATAACAAGTGCAACTCAGCATCTTTTTGAATTGAGAAATTCACCTGTGTGACTTTATACAAGTTTATGGGCCTTACTTGGTTGTTGAGTCTATTATAGCAGTTTGTTTATTCACATTACTTTGATATATATTATATTTGGCTTAATCTAACACAGGGATTGAGAGTCAAAATTGGGAGACATACAGTATTAGCATTTGGTGTCAATATTAGTCTTGTTCTTAATAATTTAAAGCAGAAAAAAAGTGTAAAAAGGAAAAGGGATGCTAAAAAACAAAACAAAAAAAGTGTCTGAGGTGGTCTATGTGTCCATTTCTACTCCTAAATATGCATATGGAAAATTCAGAATCACAGGATTGTGATAATTTGGATAGAGTCTTCCCTGGAAACGGTACTTTAAAAAGACAAAACGCTGAAGACTATATTATGATAGCTGCAGAAGTGGCCAAGTTAATAAATCCAATAATTGAAGCTTCTGTGGCAAAAGCTATTGACAAAATTAATTCTAAAATGGAAGAAATATCTGATCATTGTCTCAGCAAGGGAAAATAATTCAAGATATTGAATGTACTGTTTATGGCGAGACAATTAATGTTCAAACTAGACTTGTGGTGTTGAAGAAACAATATAAGGATTCACAGGAAAAGATTGATAACACTGAGAACAGAACTAGACAAAACAATCTTAGGTTTATTGGAATTCCAGAGTCTTTCTCTGTCTTCACTTATAGTTCATACATTTTCAGAGAAACTTGGACTTAGTCAAGACTTATATGGGGTTGAAAGAATCCATCGGATTGGTCCATGGAAGGAAACATCTGCACTGAGACCAAGATTTGTTATTGCAAATTTTTTTGGATCATACAGACAAAACCAGATTGTTTCAAGCCTACCGACCGAGTCATTCTTCAAACAAGGGTCAAATTATCTCTTCCAGAGGATTGGTTTGTCATTCTGCAAAAGAGGTTGTTAAAGAAACTTCTTCTCTTCCAAGACATAGGTCTAATTCTTCAATCAGTTATATACCAGTTCTATTTCCCTCAAGCAAAGAAAAAGATATGGCTACTTGAACAGCCAATGTTAATGATTTAAGAAATTTTCTATGCTGTTTAAAGATTTTGGATTTCTTGACTTAGGTGAGGAGTATTTCCCTCCTTACAGGTACTTCTATGGTTAGGAGAGTAGATAGAGGCCTCATCTCCTTCTAGGAAACAGGGAGGTCACTTAAGGGTTTGATAGATATCTTGTACAATTGTATTCATATTATAGAAGGTTCTTTTTGCTAAAGGTTGTTTTTTCATCTTTGTTGTTTTTTCATTTTTGCAGTTTATATATAGTTTTTCTGAATTTATTATTTTTTTTTTGCTCTGCTCAGTGATTTTAGTTTTATTTGGTGTGATCATGATCTTTTTGATATATATTGTATTATTCATACATGTCAAGCTGTCATAGTTTGAATTCATTAAGATCCATTTGTGGAATGTTAATAGCCTCAACCATTATATTAAGAGGAAGAAAGTTTTAAATTGAGAAAGTTACAAGCAGATGTAGTGAGGATCCGAGAAACACACATAAATGATATTTAGAATCTTAAGTTCAAAAAAGGTAGCAGTAACTAAAAAGGTTGGGTGGCTATCATGTTTAATAATAATTTGCTTAATATTCAAATTCTGAGTAATGAGCAAGATTCTTGTGGTAGACTTGTAATGGCAAAAGTATATATTAGAGATAGGGTATGGTGTTCTATGTATGCACCCAATACTGGAAAGAGTGTTTTCTTTTGCCTGCTATTTCCGCTAAAGATAAATCTAACTTAGTTTTGGCGGGCGATTTAACCCATAATTGGTTATTGGATAAAACTCATTTGGGGCTTAGCTTTTAAAGGAAAATCTCATTTGATAAGTGATCTCATAACAGATACTAACCTTAATTACATATGGAGGATTTTACACCCTGCAGAGAAGGACTTCACATTTTTCTCAAATATGCATAATTCTGGGTCTCGAATTGACTACTTTTTAATTTCTAATCATTTGTTAAGTAGACCCATATGTGCAGACATAGGTAATATTAATATGTCTGATCATGTTCATGCTCATATTGCTTTAGACCTTAATTATTCTTCTATTAGGAGACCTTTTTATTCTTGGAAGTTTTCAGATTTTTTAGCCCAAAGACCAGATGTTCAATCTTTGCTGCTGGATCTTTTTCTTAGAGAAAATTCAGAACATAAGCAAAACCTGAGACTATCAGTTAATAAGAACTTAATTTCTTTAAGTGGACAGTTAGGTGCTGACTTCACAGATCCATCGCTTGTCAATAGTAATCAATACAAAGCTTCACTGGAAACAGTTAAATGCTGGTCCAAACCTAGAGATCAGTTTTTTTCAACTTTTTCAATCTAGAGCTAGATTTAGGAATTTAAGTAATAATGCTTATTAGCTAATATAAAAAAAACCTGTCATTATCTAAATAACTGAGAAAGTTAAAAGATTTGAATAACCTCTTTTTGAATGATCCCAGTAAGATTAAAACTATTATTGTTTTTATATGTAAATTCCTTTCATGATTGGAGTAAAATGGATAGCTTTATAAGTGAATTAATTTTTCTTCTTATATCTGATGTTCATCTTAATTCCCTTAATGCACCTATTTATGAATTTAAAGAAGCTTAAAGCCCTGGGTCCCAATGGGCTTTCCCCTTATTTTTACAAGATTCAGAATTTCTTTTGGACAAATCTTTACAATGAAGTGGTTTTTCATGGAGGGGAATTATCATCAATTAATCTTTCGTATATTAAGGTAATCCCGAAGGAAGGGAAGGATCCTATGTATCCTGTTTCTTTTCAACCTATCTCACTATTTAATCAGGATATTAAGATATTTACGAAGATCTTTGCAGATCGTTTAGCTCTAATTCTTCCATCTATTATTTCTAAAGAACAAAATGGTTTCATAAAAGTTCATTTCAGTGTTGAATATATTAGGTCTTTAATTTTGGCTGTCTATGTAGCTAAGAAAAATAAGATTCCTCTGTCCTTAATTAGTTTGTACTCACATAAAGTGTTCGATAATTTAAATTGGGATAATTAATTTTATTGTCTTAATATTTTTGGTTTAGTAGGCCCTTTTAATACCTATAATACCTATATTCTTTATCAATAGCACAAATTTTGCCATTGTGAATTCTCTACGGTATTGTCAATTCTAAAGGGGATGCGACAAGGCTGTCTGCTTTCTCCTTTATTGTTTAACATCAGTATAGAACCTTCAATTAGAGCTTTAAATTCTTCTAAGTATCTTGAAGTTGTCAGAATAAATAAAACTCATTTAAAGGTCTCAGTGTTTGCTGATGATCTATTGATCATCTTAGAGAATCTGCAAAATTCACTTCAAAAAGTCTTTGGTATCTTGGAAGAATTTGGTTATTTTTCTGGTTATAGAGTAAATATTGAGAAAACGTTGTTACATGGTCTAAAATTGAAACCACCTAAGAACCAAATTAAAAGTTTGGGAATATTTTTGCCTTCACACCTTTCTAGACATTATCATCTGAATTTATCCCCGTTAATTAGAAATAATATTTTACAATGTGATAAGTGGATGCATTCTCCACTTAACATAAAACGGAGAGCAGTTTTTTTTAAAATGTTGTTTTTTCCAAAGTTTATTTATTCTTTAATTTCTCTTTCTCTATTACTGATGTAAACATTTTGGATAAGACCTTATATGCATTTATTTGGAATAGGAAAAAACCTAAGATTGCCCTTGCTAAATTAAGATTGTCTTAACAGGGTGGTTTAAATTTACCTGACTTTAGAGTTTTCAACTTGGTGGCACTTACGCTGTATTCAATTAAGTGGTTAAATGGAGGTGACTAATATACTAATACAGATTTAGAATTGATAGTATCAGGAAGACTTAAGTTCTATGCATTGTAAGTGGAAGGATATTCATCCTGACCTCAAAAAAATCCTTTTGACTTTTTTATCTTAATTTTGAGTTTACTCTTTTTTTTGCCGTTTGCAAAATTTGGGAGATTTTCTTCTTGGGATTTAGTCTCTACACTACTTTCTGCTAGCTCTGGGCATTTTAGGCAAATTAGAAAAAATATCGACGATGATACTGGTAATCTTGCTACTTGTCTTTCCCTTCAAAAGAAATTTGGTTTAATAGAAATAGAAAGATCTAGTGCTATTTTGTCAATTTACAAATAAGTGGGGAATTTTATTTAGTAGTCCAGACATGGATAAAAATGTTTGTTCAAGCCCTCCTTCAGGAAAATTGCTGAAATTTTTGGAGAACCCCAGTTTGATTAGAATTAATTTTAATTGTAGTTCACATAGGGACATGGGGGACAATGAGCTAGCTTTAGAAGCTATTGCTATTGCAGATTTACTTAGGTGAGAATTTTCACCTTGGAACACTTCGGTACAAGTGTTGTTCGCTCAACTTCGTTAGACTTTTAGAATTACTAAAATACGTAACTATGCCTCAGCGAACATTCTTTGGCAAAACATTTTAACCGTTTTTCGCTAGCGTTACTTTCTTCCTAGCGAAACTTTGTTAACATACTTACACCTATGTCAATTTAAATATGGCGGGTACATACTGTATAGGTCATATTTATGGCTTTATTAGTGAGTGTTGGTGAAATTGCTTGAAGTGGCTACTTATTATTAAAAATGTCCAACATATGTTGCTAGAGCTTCAAATGGTTAAAAAAATGTGTTTACATTTTTTTAACAGTTACAACTTTTAAACATAACCCCACATTAAAATGTGAAAAACTGCCAGCATTTTGTTTTTTTAAAGAGTTTTTGGCATACAGTATATGGTGTCACTGACATAAGATTGTTGAAGATGTAGCATCATCTTATTAATTTGACTCTGACTCTGGCATAAAGGGTAATGTATTGTAAAGTTCTCACTTTGATGAATTTGCAGAGTAATGATCATTCACCTGAGAGAAAATTTGTCTGCCGAAAGAATGCAAAACTTCGCTGTTGTCCTCTAATTAGTAAATTGGCAATGTCCCCGCAGATTGTTGTTTTGGCAAAATAGGGTTCACACAGTGCTCAATAGACTAGCACCTTGTGAACCTGATGCAAACTCCATTTTCAGCCACTTTCTGGAAGTGATACAAACCCCATTCAAAAGAGTCATAAATGAATCCCTATTTTCAGAATCGTGCCCATTTATCCCATCGATAGCATAAAGTACAGTACATTCCCTCAAACATCGTGACAGTAAAACATTTTCAAAGGTGGAAATTTTCTCTGTGACTTTGAAATGTAATATTCTACACAAGGAGAAAATTGCTTTTATTTTGAAAAAGACTTAATACTCTTAAATCGTTGTCAGCAAAGAGATGTGTTGTTATGCAAAGAAATCGATTGCAATTGATGGAAAGTATTTTACTTAATCTCTTGCTGAGGGTTCTGGAAAGGATTTCCCCAAAGACAACACATTTGTCTTCATTGGAGGTTTGTGCTGTGCAATTACTGCCGCATAACTAAACCAAGGAAACAAATACATTTATCCTATGTGCATTATTTGTATTTTTTTTTTCTTTGCAAAGCAAATTAAGTACTTTAAAATGTCATGTTCCTTAAAGTAAATTGCCTCTGGTGTATGTAGCTTGTGCCACCATATTAATAGTATCATTTGGTTCTGTGTGTATTTCCTTTTTTTAAAGCGATACTGACATTTTCCTAGGAAAATTCATAGGACAGTGTGAATTTTTGTGTCAATATTTATTATAATGTCCCCAACCACTCCCAGCAAAATTTTTCAATAGGCTGTAGTACTGATCCATTTGTACTCCAGTCTATGGACTGTATGACCACAGGAGGACGGAACAAGAAGCAAGTACTGCTGGGCTTGGGTGACTGTGGGGGCACATCTATAGATTATAGTGCACATGCTATTCAAGGAACAATGACACATTCCTGTGGTTTTTCATAGACATGCGTCAGAATAACTTTAAATTGGAATTACCTGAAATGATAGCCATTATACTAGGCATATGACTATAAAGATTTTCATTCATCCAGGTCATAGTATATCTAGTATAGGTCAATCTAAAAACAACTGGACTTGCTGAGAAATCAATGAAGGCGTTTCACTACTCATCCGAGCAGCTTCTTCAGTTCTCTCAGCCGAGAACTTCCCACACAAGTCAGTTGAACTGAAGAAGCTGCTCGGATGAGTAGTGAAACGTCTTCATTGATTACTCAGCAAGTCCAGTTGTTTTTAGATTGACCTATACTAGATATACTAGGCATACAATCATCCAAAAAAAAAAGAAACAAAATCTTATATTATGGTTCATAAACAGAACAAATGACTTATTATCTCTTAATGGTTCGTTTATAAATGTAAGGGATACTACAAAGTGCATAAATTACTTTGTCTTTCTACTCACAATACAGCATGTTTCAGCTTAAAGGGGACCCATCACCCAAAAAAAATATTCCAAATCCTATTTTATCACATTAATAAAGCAAAATACACTAATTACACTATATAAATTAATTGAATCTTGTTTCCTTCCACTTGGGAATTCATAATTATAACAAGCAGGCAGGAGCCATTTTGTGGATACTATTTTAAAGGCAAGCCTTGCATCGTCTCAAAATCTCAAAATCTTGTTTGTGCACTGGAATGGGGGACCTGCTGTCCAGCCCCATGCACTGGTTACACAATACAATGGTGAAAAGAGCGGGTGGAAATTGGTAAGGGCAGTGACATCTAGTAAGTGCTAAATGGAAAGTGAAAGTAATTGCCTGTCCCGCCCCTGTGACTAAGGCATAGAGGAGGGGCAAGCAATATTTGACTGACAGCTGAGATTTTTAAATGAGCTGTGAATGCTTTAATAAAAAAAAAAAAGAATTTGGATTTCATGTTTAATATGAAAAGGACTTTTACTCTCTACATCATCCTAAAAGTTAACTCAAAGATGATCTACCTCTGGAATAACACCATTAACACCTGTTTCACATTCTGCAAGTCAAGCCCCTAAGGTAACCCCAAAATTATGTCCAGACTGGTGGTAGTTCAAGTGTACTCTAGTATCCATGTGAGCACTATTCCTTTATGTAGGCTGGACAGACACACTGGTACTCCAAATAGCTGCAAGTTAATAGGCTCTTATATTGAATAACATCAATAAATGCTCATTGTTGCATTCAAACTTGCTAGTGGCTTTTACTAACCCATAAATAATGAACACATTGATGACAGTATCCCCTTTGTTTTAACTCCACTTGCTTCATTCTTGAACCAGTGGCACCTGCCTTCTCCTCTTTAACCTGGAAACACTTAGGAGGTTATTTACTAAACTTCAAATGCCAAAATCATAAAAAAATTGTGATTTTTTTCATAAAATCAGTCTTTTAAAAAATCATTAATTTTTTGGAATTTATTAAACCCTGAGGATGGAAAAGTCCGAATCTGAAAATCCGGCATCTCAGACCTGTCGAGGTTGCATATAAATCAGTGGGAGAAGTCCCAATGATTTTTAGATGTGCGCTGGGTTTTGTGCAATACCCCAAAGTTTTTGGGTTAAAATTCCCAAAAAAATCATGAAGATCGTGAAAATCAGATTAAAAAATCATGACAATCAGATTTTTTCCCGCAAAGCAAATTTTCGGGAAAATTTAATAATAAATAAGCGTAAAAAACCTGAGCGGATTTGATCAGAGTTTGTAGCAGAAAATATTGAGATAAATTCGGACTTTGATAAATAACCCACTGACACTGCCCCAACCAGACTGCAGAATACTGAATGTACATTTGCACATTAAAATCAATGAAATGAAAACATGTTTTTGTTGTGTTTAGTTATTATTTTTGCAATTTTCTAATTTTAGAATAGTTTCAAATGCAGAAGGTACTGAAAGGCTGTCTTGGATA
This sequence comes from Xenopus laevis, assembly GCF_017654675.1. Lineage (NCBI taxonomy): Eukaryota > Metazoa > Chordata > Amphibia > Anura > Pipidae > Xenopus > Xenopus laevis. Next base: position 117,780,999 of record NC_054381.1, on the reverse strand, counting down.
TGTGATCAGTGCTGTGGAAAGCAATGGAGCATAGATATCAAGATGCTATTTGTCTTGCTGTGATTAAATTTGATGTTGCAATCATATAGGTCAGCAATTTCTCTAAGACAAAGTTAGAATCTGTTTGACATTATTAGGAGAACATCATTACACAATGGATTATTTTTAATCATGTACAACATGATTCTTAACTAAATAAAAGAAAACTCTGTTATATATTAAATAGAAAATAATCCCTGAAAAGCAACATAAATGTTGCAGTGGAGGTTTGAAGTACATTTAAGGTCATATCATGTTCACAAAACTTAATAGGATTCATTAATAAATACTGAAGTACAAAGCAATGTCATGTAGTGTAATGGTGGGGGTACCTGGGAATGAGCATTGAACGGCAGAAATGACACCAACCAGACTTAGGAAATGCCCAACTCCCCAGTGTCAATTTTGACAACCACAAATAGTAGAACTAATGGGAAAATAATAAAGTATACTGGGGAAAAACACGTTTTTGCTCAGAATTGCAAGTAGCCAGCTGCACACTTAAAGGGGTGGTTCAGCTTTGAGTTAACTTTTAGTATAATGCAGAGAGTGAGATTCCAAAATAATTTGCAATTGGTTTTCATTAGTGATGGGCGAATTTGCGCTTCGTCGAAAAATTTGCGAATTTCGTGTGAAATTCGCGAAACGGGGCCGGTGTCTCGTTTTTGATGCCGGCGCACGTTTTTTCTAAAAAAAAATTTTGACGCCGGCAAATTTTTGCCGCGAATTTTCGTGGGCGTTTGGTGAATTTATTCGCTGGCGGCAAATCGCGCAAATTTGCCGCGAATTCGCGCCTGGCGAATAAATTCGCCCATCACTAGTTTTCATTTCTTATTATTTGTGGCTTTTGAGTTATTTGGCTTTTTATTCAGCAGCTCTCCAGTTTGCTATTTCAGCATTCTGGTTGCTAGTGTCCAAAATACCCTAGAAACCATGCATTGATTTGAAAAAGAGACTGGAATATTAATTGGAAAGGGACTGAATTGAAAGATGAATAATACAATGGAGATATATCCATACATTTGTAGCCTTACAGAGCATTTGTTTTTAGCAGGGGTGACCACAGTTTGAAAGCTGGAAAGAGTCACAAGAAGAAGGAAAATAATTCAAAAACGAAATAATGACAAGTTGAAAAGTTAGAGTTTAGAGTTGGCCATTCTACAACATACTGAAAGTTAACTTAAAGGTGCGCCACACCTTTAAAGGACCCGTATGAGTTTTTAATTAAGACAAACAGTAATACCATTATGACACTAAATTTCATGCATAATTTCTTGAAAAATATAATCTGTTTCCAGAACAATCAGACTTGTGGTTTGTATTTACAGGAATATACTATAAATGAAAAGGGTTAGCTGTGACAGAGTTTAATGGGGACTACAGGTTGGGTAAGTTTTTGGGCTACTGACTTAAAATTTGGGAGACTAAAGGCTGGAGACTGAGACTGTGCTTTAGAAGCTAGATAGAGCAATATGAAGGAATCTAATGTGAGAGAAATCAACCTCAGTTTAAGTCTATATTCTAAACGTCAGTGGAACTGTTGCAGTGCTTATGAAGTAGAGTTTCAATAGAATAACCAAGCAACAACTTCATATTCTACATCACAATCCCTCTGAAGGTATAAACAGGGGAGGTGATGTAAGAAAGGGCAGGAGTACCACTTACTGTTTAGGGGGTCCATACAGTATTTTAAATTTTTGGTGCCAGTGGAACTGTCTCAGTACTTATGAAGTGGAGTTTCCATCCAACAACCAAGCAACACCTTCGTATTCTACAAAATAAGCTCTCTGAAGGTGTGAACAGAGAAGGTGATGTAAAAAAAGGCAGGAGTGTCACTTGGTCAGACAGGCTGAGGTGCAGTCAAACAGCAGCAATTCACAAGTCAGGAACAGCCAGAGGTCAGCAAAAGAATCAATAGAAAAAAAAGAATCAATAGAAAAAAAGAATCAATAGAAAAAAAAGAATCAATAGAAAAAAAAAGAATCAATAGAAAAAAAATCAAGTCAACATGCAGAGAGCGAGAGAAATGTAGGTTGCTGATGGTCAGAAATACATTGAGGTCCTATGGTAATCAACAGTTGTTCAACTTTCTAAACAAACTCTTACTATATATTTAATATATTTAGTTGTACAGCTAAAATAACAAATGTGTAAGAACATAATTTAAATTTCATAAGATAGCGCTTCAACAGGTTTTGCATTATTGCAGTCAACTGTGTAACCCATGAATAAAAAGTGTTTAAAACCAAACTTGAAAACCTTCAGGCATCTTCTTGGGCAATCTCATGAGATACAAACTTTCAGCAGGGAACCAAATGAGCCAAAGATGATTCTATCCGACAAAACCCTTGAAACCAATTTTTATGCTGTGTGAAGACATGAGCAATATGCATATCTAAATAATATCTATTTGCTGCAAAATCAAATAACAAAATGGTCTGTATTTAGATTCAAAATATATTCATTGTGTTGGTAAAGAAAAAGTATATCTGCTCACTGACACAGTATAAGGTGGCAGTTTTAACCGATAACTGAAATAGTCTTTCCACGTGCAATTATGTATTGATATAATTCTCAGCTATATTCTATTTTTATACTATACCATTAGATTAGTGTTTTGATTGCACACATGAAAACCAAGTTCTATATTTCTTCCCAAAACTAAGCAGAGCAATCGTGATCCTTTATAAATGTGTAATTCCATTTAATTTTGCAGTACCTGCCCTTAGATAAATACTGTAGTGAGCTAAGTATGCCTTGTCTACATTCATAAAGCCAAGTCACAAAACTGAAAGGGGATATGTAATATAATGTGCAAATTTTGCTACAGAGCTTCATTATACAGAGACCTTATCTGCAGACTGGTAGATACTTTCTATCCTCCTTCTACAGTTGCTTGGAAGAACCAGAGACTTGTGAAGTGAAATATCTTTCAATTCCAATATATATATATAAATTGTCTAAAATGATAGCACTCACAGGATTTATACAATGACACCAAAAAGTCAAATATAAATTCAGTTCTCCTTGAGAAAGGTTCTTGTGGGAAACCGAAACATTGGATCAATAAACCTTTCACTTTATTTTTGACTCTTTGGTGTCATTGTGTAAATCCCGTGAGTGCTATCATTTTGGACAGTTTATTCTTTATTTGTTGCATAAGCACCCAGGTCTCTACTACTTTAAGATGTGCAGCCTATACATTTTGTTTTATACATATATATTCTGATCTCCATAATAATAGGGGACACAATTTACCCCACCCAGTGAAGTGCATAGACTGTGCGCCACTCTAGTCTAATAAATCATAAATCTTATAGTTATTAGGGCTACAAGGAACCAAAGAACATTTCTCAAATAGAAGACATGAACTGAGAGCCTTCTTAAAGGGTAACTATGGTGAAAATGAAAATCTAATATAAGCTTCCTCATACTAAAATAATAAACTTCTAAATACAATCAATTAAAATATTCTGTACCGTTTCTGAAATAATCAAGTTTACTTATGCTATCCCTTTTTCAGCATTGGTTTCTCTTCATTCTCTCTTCTTGCTGGAGTTGGGTGTCAGATATTCATTGATCGTTAGAATCAAATATCTTTTGGGGGGGGGGGGCTTCATTTCCTAGCAGATGTATTTGAGCTCACTCAAATAACTGATTCCAGTACAAGCATCATTTAACAAAATAACTAACTTTGGCACAAATCATGCCTGTAGAGAGACAGGATTTCTGGTGATTTTAATGGAGTAAGCTGAGCCTAATACATCTTGTAGGCAAAAGGCGCACCCCCTAATACATTTATTGCATTTAACTCCCAACTCCTACATGAAGAGGGAAATATGCTGAGAGGGGGACAGTGAATGCTACACACATAGTACTGCCTTCAAACCAAAAATTAGAGACATTAGGGCAAGGTCACACACACACGCATGATAATATGCATTTTTCAGCCTGTAGTTTTCTTTTTCCCAACATGTATTTCTGCTTTTTCTTGTTCCGCACAATTCCACTCAGAAGAATTCTAGTAAACTTTTGTGAAATAAAAAGTCAAGTGGAAAACAATTTAAATGCAGAATGTAGCCGGACTGATCATCAATATGCAGCGTAATTATGTCACCAGGATACTATGGCGTAAATACATTTTTGTGAAATCCATCTCGCAATAGTTTGCCTGCCATGTTGAAAATACGAAGCGTATTTCAGCAAAGTGTACTTCCCAACCTGTGGATCCCATAGAATTCAATAATATGTTGTTTCCTTGGCGTATTGGCGTTTCTGCTAAAAAACATAAATACTGGGGTCTTGTGGCGGATGTTGGCTAGCAGGCGCCCTGTGGGAATTGCTATAGTGCGCATTATTTTCAATAGGGCTTCATTTTGTGCAGCTGTACGTTTTTTTTAAAAAAAAAAAAACGCAACGTAAAAACGGCTTGTGTGACCTTGCCCTTAACCATCACTTATGGAATTATAGGCAGAAACATGCAAATGACTCCTTAATGGAATAATAAAAATAATAATAAAGTGCTCACACTTATAAATATGGGAAAGGGTTCCTAAAAGTGCAGCAACTTAAGGGACAAATAAATCCTATGATTTCCGATTAGCCTTTATATAAAATTTGTCCCACAAGCATTCTCTTGCAAACACAAAAAAGAAGTCCAGAACATTTCTAATTAAGAACTATTCTTTGTATGCAAATATGCACCCATAGTCCTTACTATCAGCTTTGTAATAGATATTATGCTAGGCATTAGTCAAGCATTCTAAGGATGATAAAAGATGTACAGAATGCTAGAAACTAAAAAACTAAAAAAATATACTGGTCAGTGGTTTGAAAACAAACATATGATTGGAAGTGGGTAAACTTTGTGTCTATTATTAAATATTGTCCATACAATACTTGATTAGTACAGACACTTACAGTACTTACATGATATTGTTAAGCAATATTTGTTCTTAAATGTTCCATGATAAAGCCAAGCATTCACAATCAAGGAAAAAACCCTACAGAATACAGATTCCCCATACTATATTTCTATGGAATTGACAGTCCCACAAAATAAAAACTTTATCATTTTATGTAAATAACCACTGAGATGCTGCGTGTAGCGGGTTGCACAACTTTCAAAATAACAAGCTGAAGATGTTTTAAATAAGAAGCGCATATTTTTGCACATCTTGTCACCCTTGTTAATTCAAAACCTCCTTGTTAATACATGTATATAGCCAAGAAGAATTGGGAACATAAAAAGTTATATTTAGATTCCTTTCTTTCAACAATAAATCCATAAACTTTAAAAGTTGAGACAAGCCATTGTTGCATTATGAATGGCTCAAGACTGTCATGAAACTCTATGAAAAGTGAAATGCTTGACAGCAAAGAATGTGTTCTAGATGCGTTGCTTGATCCATGTTTCAAGGGAAATTGAAGCCACGGGTTGAGGACATAGATCAGTAGAGCTTCCTTGAATATAGATTATCTATTGTCATTCAGTCACTCATTCTTTTGGGAATAGAGTGTCTAATTCAAGCCTCACTGCATTTCCTGCAGCTGAAACATCATTTATGCTACTTATATTTTAACGAGAGCTACTGTTTCGGCTGCCTAAAATATTCCATAAATAAAATATGATAAATTGAATCACTAGCTTCAAAAACACTGCTTCGGTGATTACAGAAGAGCTGCCAATAGGATATGATATATTATGTATTATGCACATAACAATGAATTTACATATTTACAGTATATATCTATATATATTTGTCATCGCTCGTTAATGCTGTTTGTGGCTTTTACAAAATAGAGTACACACTTACTACTTACGGTATAATAATAACTGGTTAAAAACACTGTCTAGTTGAACATTTTGTGCTAAATAATTGCTAAATGATGTAGTCATTTTAGAATTCATCCTGATACCACTATACAGTATATACAGACCTATTTATACAATCACATATATAAACTATATATATGCCAATGCTTATACTAAACTAACTGTAGATCTTATTAGATCACTGTTTTACTATAACATTAGATATTATGCTTATTCCAAAAGTCATCCAAGCCAATCTTAAAGGGGAACTATGGCTAAAATGAATATTTAATATAAGCTTCTTCATACTGTAATTAAATAAGTCGTTTTCTAAATTATAATTAATAATTCTGTACCATTTCTGAAATAATCAATTTTATCTTCAATATTCCTCTCTCAGCATCTGTTTCTCTTCATTCTCTCTTCATACAGGATTTGGGTGTCAAATATTCATTGATAGTTAGATCGCGAAATGGCGAAAAATGCACTAAACGAATTGAAGTCAATGGGCATCACAATAATTTGACGTGCGGCAATTTAGTCAATGGGTGTTTATTCTTATGGGCGTGTTTTCTTATGGCGACTTTTTTGTCTCTGTAAATTTTTCAGCAGCAATTTTTTGCCTCGGTTAGATCGCAAAATGGTGAAAAATTTGCTAAACTAATTGAACACAGGGAAAACATTCAAACTCCTTGCAAATGAAGGCCTATTTATCAACAGTCTAATTGTCATGGTTTTTGAAACCACAATTGAACTCACTTTGTCTAGAACCACAAATGTCTTGAAATTTATTAAAAAATCCACTGAAAAAGCGTGAATGGAAATAGTGCCCAAAAAGTTGTGAAAACAGTGACATTTTTGAGGTATTGCACAACTACGACTTTTTCGAAATCTGTCATTTGACTTTTACGTGTTTTCTTTTTTTAAATTTCTTTATTTAATTAGTTTTTCCAAACAAAAAGACATAGTAAATACAAAATACAAAAACAATAACCAAGAAAAGAAAATAACAAAAAAAAGGGTACAGAAAAAAAAAAAAGGGGTAGGGGAAAAGATACTTTACACCTCCTTTTACCCTATTTGAGATCACATTGCAGGACTTATCCGATTCTCCCATAAACCTATACCATGGATGCCATACTTTCCAATAGGTGCCACTATTATCATGATAGATATATGTAACATTCTTATTTCTTCCACAGATTTTAACCAGTTATTATATATCGGAGCATCCTTATTCTTCCAGTTCCTTGGAATCAAAGCCTTGGCAGCTTGCATTAATTGAAAAGTAAGTGGATCATCTAACATCTTATTTTTATCAGGGAATACATTCAGCAATATTGTCGCATGATCTGCAACGTCCAATTTTATAGAGGTTATTTTATAAATGCTTTCTAATACCTGAGTCCAAAAATCTTTCAATCTTGGACAAGTTAACCAAATGTGTATGTGTGTGCCAACTTCTTTATTGCATCTCCAGCAAGTGTTAGAAGTCTGTGGATGCATCTTATGAAGTTTAACTGGGGTATAGTGCCATTTTGTCACCATTTTATAGACTGCTTCTCTAATTTTCTCCGCCCTTGTCATCTTATTTCCATGTTTAAAGTGGACCCGTCACCCAAAAAAATTATTTCAAATCCTATTTTATCATGTTAGTCAAGCAAAATGAACTTTAATTACACTGTATAAATTATTTGAATCTTGTTTCTATCAGTCTGGGACTCATAATTATAACAAGCAGGCAGGAGCCATTTTGTGGACACTGTTATTAAGACAAGCCTTGTATCATCTCAGAATCTTGTTTGTGCACCAGAATGGGGGACCTGATGTCCATCCCCATGTCCTGGCTACACAATTAAATGGTTAAGAGAACTGGGGGAATGTAGGGAGAGCAGTGACACCTAGGAAGTGCCTAATGGAAAGTGAAAGTAATTGCTTGACCCGCCTCTATGCCTAGGCATAGAGGAGGGGCAGGCAATATTTGATTGACAGTTGAGATTTTTAAATAAGTTTACAACAGTTATGAACGCTTTAATAAAAAAAAGAAATTGGATTTCATATTTAATTTGAAAAGGACTTTTATTATACAGATTTTTATGTCTGGGTGACGGGTCCACTTTAAAGATCTTTCTCCATTCCTGTTCTGAAAGGTTATATCCCAATTCCCTTTCCCATGAAGAGCAGAAGCCTGGGAGTTTAAATTCCTCTGTGTTTAGTACAATTTTATACATTTTGGATAAAGGTTTGGTCAATTCTTTATTCTGATTGAGTAGCTCCTCCCACCCTGTAAGGGGTCTGTCCCAATCCCTTTCTTTTTTCATTTTTATAAAATAATGCAGTTGGTAATATCCCCAAATCTCTCTTGGATGTTTCCCCCACCTCTTTTGTAATTCTTCTAATGGGCTCAGTTTTCCCCCTTTAATCAAATCATTTATCCTCGTGGGTCTTTCGTCCCACTTCTCCCAAACTGCAAATACTCCTTTTTCCATTCCCGGGGGGAAATTTGGATTATTTCTTAAGGGTTGTAGCACGTAAGGTGCTTTTGTCAAGTTCGATGTAACTTTATTCTTATGCCAAATTTTTAAGGTTGCTCTAATTATCGGGTGTTGACTCATAGACTTATGTGCTGCCCAGTTCTCATCCCATAATGAATTTTCTAACCATCCTTCTTCTAACTCACACCACTCTTTTCTTCCTGCCCTCATAGTCCAGTTCCAAAGTCTCACCAAATGCACTGCTAAGCAATATAAATAAGGATCTGGTACTCCCATCCCTCCTTTTTCTTTTATTAGGGTTAGTTGCTTAAAACTAAGCCTTGCTGTTTTCCCTCCCCAAATAAATCTAATAAAAATCGATCTTAGTGTATTAAAAAAAGTAAGGGGGACGTCTATGGGAAGAACTTGGAGTAAGTATAAAGCTTTGGGCATGACCACCATCTTTATCGCTTGAATTCTCCCAAACCATGATATCTTTATATTCTTCCATTTGTCAATTGTTTTTTGAATAGAAGCTAATAATGGTACATAGTTATCTTGGTAAGCTCTTTCTACATCACCTCTTAAATTCACCCCCAAGTATTTAATAGTAGAGGTCGCCCATTTAAAAGGGAAATTATCTTTTATTGTTGTGACTACGTCCTCCTTCTCATTAATATTCATTAGCTCAGATTTTGAGTACTTAATTTTAAAGTTGGATAGTTCTCCAAATCGCTTTAATAAGCTCATTATATTTGGTAGTGTAATGCCTAGATTAGTTACATAAAGCAGTAGATCATCCGCGAATGCGGCGCATTTATATTCCTTTCCTTTTACCCGTATACCTGAGATATCTGGATTATTCCTAATGTGTGCAAGAAGTATCTCCATGACCAATAGAAACAGTGACGGGGACAGAGGGCATCCCTGTCTCGTTCCGTTGTGGATCGAGATCTTCTGAGACAATGTGCCATTAATTTTTATTTTAGCCGAGGGTTTATCATATAGTTCTAATATTCGGCTTCTAAATTGTTCCCTAAACCCAAAGTTTATCAATGTCCTTTCCAGGAATGTCCAGGATATTCCATCGAATGCTTTTTCGGCATCAGTCGTAAGTAAGCATGTTGAAATTTTTTATATTTTCGCGTATTGTATTAGTGAGATAGTTTTTGCTATATTGTCTTTTGGTTCTCTCTTAGGTACAAATCCCGCTTGATCGACATGTATCAGATCCGGTAAGTATTGTTTCAACCTTTTCCCTAATATTTGTGCGTATAATTTCATGTCTATATATATTAAAGATATAGGCCTATAACTAGAACATAACAACGGGTCTTTATCTTGTTTTAGTATAATGGTTATTAATGCTTCCTGGGCCTGCGTATAAAACCCATTTTTCCCTGTGATAGCATTAAAATACCTGTATAATAACGGGGTAATGTCTGCCTTAAATATTTTGAAGAAGGATGCTATATAGCCATCTGGGCCTGGACTCTTTCCAAGGGGCATGCTCGCAATTCCCTCTTCTATTTCTTTATAGGAGAATGGTGCTTCTAAGTTTGATGCTTGGTCTGGCGTGAGGGACTTCACCTTAGCGTCTTTAATAAATTGCTCCAATATATCCCCCTTTTCTAGTGATTGGTCTTTTACCTGTATTTTATAAAGCGACTGGTAATACTCCTCAAAAGCCTCTGTTATCCCCTTAGTGTCATGATGAATGACGTTCTTAGTGTTTTTAATCGCCAAGATATTGTTCTGGCTCTGTGTTTTTTTCAAAATTCTCGCAAAATATTTATTGCACTTATCACCAAATTCATATAGGTTCTGTTTAGTTCTCAAATAGGCTTTTTTAATTTTATGGTTAAGTAATGAATTCAATTGCATTCTCTTATTTTCCAACTCCACATAGGTCTTTCGCGCTATTGTTTCTTTATGTGCCTGCTCTAATTGTGCAATTTCTCCTATTAGGCTCTTAATCTCTTTTACTCTCTTTTTTTTTAGGTTTGACCCTAAGGCTATCAGATGTCCTCTCAAAACGCATTTTAATGTTTCCCATAGTGTTATTGGGTTAGTTTCCGGGGTGTCATTATTGGTGATTATTTGTTTAATCCACTCTTGTATCCTTTCCCTGTTTTCCTCCTCGTGTAGTAAAAATTCATTTAATCTCCAGTTAAACTCAGGTTTAGAAACCCTTGGTATATTGTATTTTACTATTACTGGTGAGTGATCTGAAACATTAAAACTCGCTATGTGTGCCTGTGTAAATAAATGTGTCCATTTTTGTGATGCCATTATGTAATCTATTCGCGAATAAACTTGATGTTGTTTTGAGAAATGAGTGTAGTCTTTCTTCTTAGGATTCATTATCCTCCAGATATCCACTAATTGTAAATCAGCTAAAGCTCTTTTACCCCTTTCAAGCTTTTATAAGAGATACTTGTTTTACCCGATGAGGAATCTATCAGGGGATTCAGCGTTAGATGAAAATCACCTCCCAAAATCAGTAATCCTTCTCTAAACGCCTCTAACGTCTGTAGAAATGTAGTCACAAAGTTACTCTGTTTACAATTCGGGACATAAACATTGGCTATTGCACACTTCTGATTGGCCAGCATACCCTTAACCAACACATATCTTCCTTCTGTATCTCTCTTGTTCTCTAGCATTTTAAATGGTAAATCTTTATGGATAAGTGTCATAACCCCCGTAGCTTTCTTTTCAGGGTTGTTACTCAAGAATGCTTGAGAGTAGTTCTTAAAATTTAGCACAGGTAAATGATTCTGTCTAAAATGAGTTTCTTGAAGCATGACTATTTTGGCTTTATGCTTCTTACATTCATTCACATTTACGTGTTTTCAGCAAGTTTAAGATGGAGCATTACGTATTTGGAATTTCTGTGCCAAAAAGTCAACCCGAAAAAGTCGCAGCTTAATAAATCAGCCCCTTAGTGTCCTGGGTGGGATCAAATGTATGACTCCAGCACTACAAGACGGCAAAGTTAATTGTGTTGCAATGCTGCCTCAGTTTAAGCAAATCAAAGTTACAGGTGTGTGGAGAAAAAAAATTTGAAATAAACAGAAATGATAAATGGTAAAAAGCTGCTAAACCATACCTTGCCATTTGTCAGCTCGCCCAGTAGCCAGATGGAAGGTAAAAAGAAATCTGAAGCTGTTTCCAATCTTCCAAGGAAGAGGAAAACATATTTTCTTCAAAACTTCTTCAGTTAACTTTATTTCTTCTTTCTGAAGATTTCTGTGTTTAATATTGATAAGCTACATTCTATAAAACCATGATACTTCATACATAGAACAAAACAATGCATTTAAAGTGTTAGGGCCCTGTTTCACAGAATATATAAATTCCATGATACGTTGTAGGAACTCAATAAACTCCCAAAAAATGTATACGCCCAATACATCCACACCTCCTGCAACAATGATAATCTAGTCCCTGCACTGAATTATTGGTTTATTTATTTCCAAATAGTGTTTTTTTTTTTAATTTTTCATCAGAATGGGTGGGGTACATCTAATATTATTCATTGCAATATTCTCTAAAACAATATTTATACATAAAGCTATTGCATAAATTTGCTTCAGTATAGGTCAGGATTTTAAAATACAAAGTAGGTGATGGGAGGACTTCAAAGTTAAGTAAAATAAAAGTAAAGTATAATGGAAGTGCTACTGGTCTAACCATTAGTGATGAGCAAATCTGTCCTGTTTGGCTTCACTGAAAAATTGACTTTTTTTGTCTGGGCAGACCAAAAATGCATTGGAAATAATGGAATTTTTCACAGCTTTTTTGTGCAAATTCATTGCAATCAATTCACATATTCTCATGGGTCCAAAAAGAATTGAAGATAACAATGTTCTGTTACTACAATATTAAGTGTTTTGATCGTATTGTTCGCAGGATATATATACCGTATATACTCGAGTATAAGCCGAGTTTTTCAGAATCCAAAATGTGCTAAAAAAGTCTACCTCGGCTTATACTCGGGTCAGCGGGCAGTAGCTGAGATTGCAGTCACTTTTAATCATTCCTATACCAACAGTTCACTTGGGGAGAGACTGCAATATCCCACAATGCCCTCTGTTGGTTATATGAAAGAATAACAGTGCACCCTCTGTTGGTTATAAGAAAGAATAACAGTGACTGCAATATCACACAGTGCCATCTGTTGGTTACATGAAAGAATAACAGTGACTGCAATATCACACAGCGCCCTCTGTTGGTTATATGAAAGAATAACAGTGACTGCAATAGCACACAGCGCCCTCTGTTGGTTGTATGAAACAATAACAGTGACTGCAATATCACACAGCGCCATCTGTTGGTTATATGAAAGAATAACAGTGCGCCCTCTGTTGGTTATATGAAAGAATAACAGTGACTGCAATATCACACAGCGCCATCTGTTGGTTATATGAAAGAATAACAGTGCGCCCTCTGTTGGTTATATGAAAGAATAACAGTGACTGCAATATCACACAGCACCCTCTGTTGGTTATATGAAACAATAACAGTGACTGCAATATCACACAGCGCCATCTGTTGGTTATATGAAAGAATAACAGTGACTGCAATATCACACAGTGCCCTCTGTTGGTTATATGAAAGAATAACAGTGACTGCAATATCACACAGCACCCTCTGTTGGTTATATGAAACAATAACAGTGACTGCAATATCACACAGTGCCCTCTGTTGGTTATATGAAAGATTAACAGTGACTGCAATATCACACAGTGCCCTCTGTTGGTTATAATAAAAAATTAGCAGTGACTGCAATGTCACACAGCGCCCTCTGTTGGTTATATGAAGGATTAACAGGGATGGCAATACCTCACAGCGCCCTCTGTTGGTTATACGAAAGATTAACAGTGATGGCAATATCACACAGCACCCTCTGCACATGGTAGTGGGACAGTGGGACAATGCACACAGTAATCCGTTTGGCAATTCTCTGTCACCATCAACTTTGCAAAGAAGTCCGGTTGATCGCTGGGGGGGTCGCTTTGGCAGAATGTGTGCTGCTGGGAGACAGGGCTGTAGTTGTGTCTAGGCTTACACTAGAGTCAATAAGTTTTCCCAGTTTTCGTAGGTAAAATTAGGTACCTCGGCTTATACTCGGGTCGGCTTATACTCGAGTATATACGGTAAATATTTGCTATAGTGCAGAAGGAATCATTTAAGGTGAAAATCATCTATGGATCAGTACTAAGTCTGTTACCAAGACATAGTAAAAGGATATGGTCAACTTAGTAGCAAACCATATACAGGTATGGGACCTGTAATTCAGAATGCTGCTTCCAATAAGGATTAATTATAACTTAGTTGGGAATCACGTACAATGTACTGTTTTATTATTACAGAGATTTTTAAAAATCCGGATTATTTGTCTAAAATTGAGTCTATGGGAGACTGTATATCCTTCTGTCTGAAACTTGTACCAAGGCTCAGGAGAGGCAAATATTCTTTTTCAAAGTATGGTGGACAAAAAGAAAGAAGTTTTGAGCTACATAAACTAAACAAACTGCTTTTTTTCCGAATAATATGTTCACGCAAAAAACAGTTCACCAAAACAATAATAACACTTGACAAAGGGAACTTGAAACATGTAAGAATAAATAAATTTTGCAGCAAAAGACTGCCTGTGTTGGTTTTGGTACTGTTCAAAAATAATGATATTATTACATTATGGCTAATTAACATTTTATATAAACACAGTTTTCACTAATGCATTTCACGTTCCCACAGTATCAACGCGTTTTCATTTCTGAATGCAGTAAGTGTATTATTGCTTTTGGAATTTCATAAACAGTAGTTGAGTGAAGGACAAACAGGGCCAAGGAAGGAGAGTTAAAATGAGAACAAGATGTATTAAGTAACCATATGCATTCCATAATAAAGTATAATGGGTTTTGCTTTCATTTTATCTACTTAGGCAAGTTGTTTGAAATACATTGGGGTGCAATAAATGAATTATAAGAACATTAGGAAAATGCTTTAACATCTAAACAGCAAACATTCTAATAAATTAATAGCACATTCAATCAGTTAATGCAGTGAAGTGCTTTTAATATCCTTCTCTGTTTTGAAATCTATTGGCTGTAACAAGCTATTATCTTCACACACAACGAAATGGGTTGCATTGTGCCAAAAACATCACTGATTTAATGCCCAAATGTCCCTGTGGACTCTATCAGGAAATCCGGAATAAAAAAATATATTATAGACATGGGTAAATGGCTCACTGTATTAAGTAAATATCATTTACAAGAGTTTTTAAAAGTCAGTCATTCAGGAAAGGGGAGCTTGAAAATGTTGACCCTGTATTGTAATTGTAATTGTAATATTAAATGTTGGATATTATGATTAGTCATAATGTATTCTTTTCTGTTTAATCACTGCACATGCTCTGTGCTGTTGTCATTTACTAAGTTTAGGGACTGCTACACAATATACTGAATATATGTAGAATATACATGTCACAATATAGGGCTGAGGCTAATTAAAAAATAACTATTGGTACATGGCAGCTCAAAAATCAGTACAATTAGCATTAGAATTTAATAATCAGCCCTGTAACATCAGCTTATATTACATGCAAACCCCATTTCCTGCTTGATGATTTGCGACAACCCCTAAACTTAGCTTCTCAACAGCTGCTCAAAACTCACTGAGCATGTGCAAGTCGCAGACACTGCTAACAAAATTGAAGATGGAAAACTCCTGTAACAACTTTAAGGCCTGGATCATTACTAACATTAATAATGCTGGACCTCTAGGCTGGTTCAATGAGTTCAGTATATAAAACTTGGCATTTCTAGCCATGTTCATTTTTAGGGTTTAGTTCTCCTTTCAGTACTATAGATATAGTTATACTGTATGTGTGCTATATTACATAGATATTTGTTTTCCTGGATGTGGATTTAACTTTAAACGCTTGTAAGTCAGCTTTGCCTTTGTCTCAAAACTAAACCATCTGATTGTTTGACAAATGAAGCTCTCTGGAATAGTATGTACCTTTACAGTCTTTGCTAGACTCAGGTGAACATAGCAATATGCCTCTGTTAGATACAATGGGGCTCATTTATCAACACTGGGCAAATTTGCCCATGGGCATGAACCCATGGCAACCAATCAGATTGCTGCATTCATTGTTCTACTTGCAGCTGGTTTCAAACAGCTAATCACTGATTGGTTGCTATAGGTAATTGTCCATGGGCAAATTTGCCCAGTGTTGATAAATGAGCCCCATTAAATGAGGTTACTTTTTCTCAGCTAATATATTATACATATACTGTATCTGATGAAAAATGCATATTACACTAATATTCAAAACTAAATCTAAATATTGAAAACTAAATCCTCTAGGAATAGAGGAAAAATAGTTTGAATTTCGAATGGTCGAATATGGCTACTTCGACCATCGAATGGGCTACTACGACTACGACCTTCGACTTTTAATCGAACGATTCAAACTAAAAATCGTTCGACTATTCGACCATTCATACTGTCTCTTTAAAAAATTCTTCGAACCCCTAATTCGCCACCTAAAACCTACCGAGGCCAATGTTAGCCTATGGGGAAGGTCCCCATAGGCTTCCTAACAATTTTCTGATCCAAGGAATATCCTTTGATCGATGGATTAAAATCCTTCGAATCGTTCGATTTGAAGGATTTAATAGTTCAATCGTAGGAATAGCGGTAAATCCTTCGACTTCGATATTCAAAGTCGAAGGATTTTACTTTGACGGTCGAATATCGAGGGTTAATTAACCCCCGATATTCGACCCTAGGTAAATGTGCCCCTTAGTTTTAGATATGTATGTGCCTGTATTTGTTCATATAAATGTACATATATATAAAGTGTATTTTTTTCAGAGAGAGGGAGTTTCATTTTTCAGATCAGGCTTAGCATCACTGAGAGATACACAGACGAGTTGAACTTGACAGTTGTTTTTAGAACTTGACAGTTATTTTTTTCAACTCAAATCAACTATATCATGTTATAAATGCCTATTTCTGTAAGTTAAACCCCTCTGAACCCATCGTTATTGCCATTGTGACTCAGTCAGGCCCACCCATAGGGGCACATTTATTAAAGGGTGAAGTGGCTAACGCTAGCGAAAATTTGCCAGCGTGACGTCATTTTGCCACTTCGCCACTTCAACGGGTGCTGGCGTAAATTCGCTAGCGAAGTAGACATACTCTAGCGCTACTTTGCACCCTTACGCCAGGCGAAGTTGATTGTTCATACATTGATTTGACCAAGAGACTGGAATATTAATAGGAGAGACCTTAATAGAAAGATGAGTAATGAAAAGTTACAATAACAATACATGTTTAGCCTGACAGAGCATTTGTTTTTAGATGGGGTCATTTAGATGGGGGTCATCGCCCCCATTTGAAACCGGCAAAAATTGAAAAGCTATAAAAAAAATAAAATAATGAACACCAATTGAAAAGTTGCTTAGAATTAGCCATTCTATAACATACTAAAAGTTTACTTAAAGGTGAACCACCCCTTTAAGATATTTCACAGAGCCACAACCACACCCTTTTTCCATAGTAGTGAATGCGGTACCAGTATGAGTTTCTTGGATGATGCATTTGCTGCTGCTGTGGGGGGAGCCTAAAGGGTTAAAGTCAATTTGTATACATAAAAGAGCAATTGTTTGTTAAAGTAAAATGCACAATACTATTGGAATAAAGGCTGAGCACCAATGCCCATCATATTGATTCAAATTTCTTAAACCGAGGAACCATTCACAGAACCTTCTTTGTTCAGTGACCCACTTCTCACTATGGAACAGCAAACAAAGGAAAATATGATTTTCATCTGTGAAGATTTCTGCTCAAATTTATTTGAGCAAACCTTAAACATTTTGTTAATCAAGAGACTAAAAATATATTTAACATATAAGTAAGCCATGTACATTTAAGTCAAAGAGACAGCGGGGAAAAAACATCAATTATCGTTGCTTTAATACTATATTTCGGAATCCACTGAAGCAAAGGTTATCAATCTATTCTTCATAATACTAGAGCAACCGATTTCCTTTTTCTCAGATGGATTTTATCTTTAACCTTAAGAAATTCACCAGGGGCTGTAGGGGGAATGTTCGTGTTTTATTATTCATTCTTGCCATTGCTTTAGTAATACATTCTGCAAACTCTAAAATTCAGATAGCAAAGTAAAACTCAGAAATCTAATTAGGTAAGTCCATAAATTTATTACATTAATTAGACTACTTTTACAGCCCCACTTGTGATCTCCTTAAAATACTTGTATATCATACAGAAAGTACATTACAAAACCTTGCCATGGAGGTTTAGTATCAGCAGTAACGATAATTGTAACTGTACTTTTGCTAACTGCTATTATAGTAAGTGTGCATTAAGTTACTGGGGCCCCAATGTTTGTATTACAAAACCCTGTTCCCTTACACTTTTCTGGTATACTGTCATCAACAGATTAGTTAACAATTGAGACCGCAGTCCCCAGTGTCCTGCCTTTCTCCCCGTGTGGTGTCCCAGGGTTTAGATAGAAAAAGCAAGAGACATTGGGACAACTCCACCTCTACTCTATTTTCTTTTTCAATCTTTTATTCATAAATTGTTGAGTACTTGTTATTTCTCTCTTCTAAAAAAATTTTGAACTCAAAAAAAAAAAACCACAATCTATACTAAGGGGGTTATTTACCAAACTCTGAATTTGTTATTTTTTTTAAATAAAATCTGACTTTTAAAAAATCACGAATTTTTCAGAACCCAGAGGATGGAAAAGTCCAAATCTGAAAATCCGGCATCTCAGACCTGTTAAGGTTGCATATAAGTCAATGGGAGAAGTCCCAATGATTTTTTAATGTGTGCTGGGTTTTTGGCAATACCCCGAAGTTTTCGGGAAAAAGTTTTCAGGTGAAAAATTAGAAAAAATTGTGAAATTCGGATTTTTTCCCGCAAACAAAATTTTCCGGAAAGTGTATTAACAAATAAGCCCCAAAACCTGTGCGGATTTGGTCTGAGTTTTTGTCAGAAAATATTGAGATAAATTCAGACTTTGATAAATAACCCGCTAAGAGTTGTTGGTTAAACAAATTCATAAATTAATTGGTATCTACATCGAAAAATTAATTGGTTTATGTGTTAGCACTGAATTGATTGCACGGTATATGAAGCACTAAGCACTTTCACTAATTGATGCACTTTAATGGTAATTTAATATTTTAAATCAATTCTGGAAAAATAAATTAATCAGATAGTGTAGGGTTACTACTTTCTTTGAATAATTGTTGACTAGTAATTACACCTCTACATAATCTGATCGATTAATAGTGAGTATTAAATTAAACTACAAGAACAATCCATTGGTTTTAACTGGTATACTGTCATCATAAAATCCCCCAAACGTGTACAGTATAAAGAGAACACAGCCTGTCACTGAAGTTCAAAGACTACTACTACTGCTTTTGTGCTGTTACTGTGGCTAGAAAAAATTATTACATTACAAAGGAAAAAATGAAGTTCACATTGCTGTGGTTCGCAAACAAAACAGTATTTCTACCTAAATCTTTTGTTGTGACTTTAATTCAATATCAATGCTGCTTTTTAAACAAATTCATTCATGTACGCTCATCCTTTTATGAATGAAACGGTCAAACCCATGATGGAAAACCTTAGAGAGCACAAATTGCATTTATAAATAAAGCAGGAAATCTGTTATCCGGAAACCTGTTATCAAGAAAGCTCTAAATTATGGAAAAGCCATCTCCCATAGACTCCATTTTATCTAAATAATCCAAATTTTGATTTCCCTTTTCTCTGTAATAATAAAACAATACCTTGTACTTGATCCCAACTAAGATATCATTGAGCCTTAAAACAGGTCCCATATCTGTATAAATGATTATCTTAAATCCTCAAGCATTGATGTAGTATTTCATGATGTGCTCCTGATTTTAGCAATCCCTGTCACTCAGCAACATGGCACCCATAATAACATTGTCAATGTACTATTTCCAATTGTAAGCACGTGTCAGGTTAATGAAGTTACCAAGGTTACATTGCAGACCCCTGCACTCCCTGAACATTTCTTGCACTATTTCATCAAAAAAGACAATATGTACTTGTTGCTAGGGCATGCAGAACTTTTGACATGTTTGATTTAATAGATTGCGAGGAAATACCGAGCTCTTTATAAGCAACACTCTTGAAAAAATGCAATTTCTTGATTAAAGCCATGGTTGCTGATGGTGATGAGCTATTAATATGTATTTAGTAAAATACTACCCCTCACATTGATTAAACATAATTCCAAAAATAGCAAAGCTTTTTTTAATCAGAAAGGCAAATTTCAAGACAAGTTTTGGCAAGTGAAACAAAGTTAACTTTGTTAAAGGAGAAGAAAAGGCTTAAATTAAGTAAGCTTTATCAGAAAGGTCTATATAAATACCAGTAAACACTTAGGGGCAGATTTACTAAGGGTCGAATATCGAGGGTTAATTAACCCTCGATATTCGACTAGGAACTAAAATCGTTCGACTTCGAATATCGAAGTCGAACGATTTAGCGCTAATCGTACGATCGTACGATCGAAGGATTATTCGTTCGATCGAACGATTAAATCCTTCGAATCGAACGATTCGAAGGATTTTAATCCAACGATCGAAGGAATATCCTTCGATCAAAAAAACACAGGCAAGCCTATGGGGACCTTCCCCATAGGCTAACATTGAGTTCGGTAGCTTTTAGCTGCCGAACTAGGGGGTCGAAGTTTTTCTTAAAGAGACAGTACTTCGATTATCGAATGGTCGAATAGTAGAACGATTTTTAGTTCGAATCGTTCGATTCGTAGTCGAAGTCGTAGTCGAAGGTCGAAGTAGCCCATTCGATGGTCGAGGTAGCCAAAAAAACACTTCGAAATTCGAAGTTTTTTTAATTCGAATCCTTCACTCGAGCTTTGTAAGCTTTGTAAATCTGCCCCTTAAATTAATGCTGCTCTGAGTCCTCTGTCAAAAGAAACACTGCATTTCTTTCCTTTTATTGTGTACACATGGGCTTTTTGTTTTCAGCATAAACCTCCAGGGCTAGGGTTTGAGCATGCTCGGTTTGCTACTCTCCCCCTCCCTCCTCTCTCCCTGCTGTAATCTGAACCCATAGCTCTGAATGAGCAGGGAGAGACTCAGGCAGGAAGTGATGTCACACCAAGCTAATATGGCAGCTGCTATCCTAAACACCAGATAGAGCTTCTAGGGCTGTTTATTCAGGTATGGTAAAACATTCTGTCAAATAAATATAGTCTTATAACTTGCACTAGTGTGGCTAATCTATTGGCAATAAACTGCTTCAGTAGCTTTCCTTCTCCTTTCATCATCATCATCATCATTTATTTATATAGCGCTGTCAAGATACGCAGTGCTTTACTGCAGTTATAGCAAACAGGAAATAAATGGTGGATAACAAACAAGGATTACAGAGTACAATAGGGTTAGAAGGACCTAGAGATTAGAGTTTACAAACTAAAAGGTTAGGGTACAATTGAGACATTAGGATTATATAAACATTTTGTCATTTTTGATACAGCAATGATTAATTAAGGTACATCAAATAAGCCTCTTTAAACAGATGGGTCTTTAAGGAGCGCTTGAAAGTTTGGAAAGAAGGAGAAAGTCTGACAGCTTGTGGCAGAGAGTTCCAGAGAAAAGCAGAAGCCCGAGAGAAGTCTTGTAGACGAGAATGGGCAGAAGTGATCAGAGGAGAAGTGAGGCGAAGATCAGAAGCAGAGCGTAAGTTTCATGAAGGAAAGTATTTGGAGATTAGAGATGAAATATAGGGAGGGGTTTCATTATTAAGTGCCTTGAATGTGAGTGTAAGTAATTTGAATTTGATTCTAGAAGAGATTGGGAGCCAGTGAAGGGACATACATATGGGAGCAGCTGATGTTGAGCGGTGAGATAGATGAATGAGTCTAGCGGCCGCGTTTAGAACAGATTGGAGTTGTGAAAGGTGACTTGTTGGGATACCTGTGAGGAGTAAGTTGCAGTAATCAAGGCGGGAGATGATGAGAGACTGAATCAGTGTTTTAGTTGATTCTGAACTGAGATATGGTCGTATTTGAGCAATGTTGCGCAGTTGAATACGACAAGATTTTGCAAGTGTTTGAATGTGTGGTGAAAAAGACAGATGAGAGTCTAAGATGACTCCTAGGCAGCGTGCCTGTGTGGTGGAATGAAAGGTGGTATTGTTTACGGTGAGTGATATCTGAGGGACAGGGGAAGATCTTGGAGGAAATATAATGAGTTCTGTTTTTGAAAGGTTCAGTTTCAGGTGGCACTATGACATCCAGGAGGAGACAGCAGAGAGACAGTCTGTGACTTGGGAAAGGACAGAATTAGAAAGATCAGGAGTAGACAAGTAGAGTTGGGTGTCATCAGAATAAAGGTGATACTGAAGTCCAAATGACTGAATAAGTTTTCCTAGTGAAGTTGTATAGAGCGAGAACAGCAGGGGGCCAAGAACAGAGCCTTAAGGAACTCCAACAGAGAGTGGGAAAGTAGTAGAAGTAGAGTTAGAGAAGGAAACTTTAAAGGAACGGTCAGACAGATAAGATGTAAACCATGAAAGAGCAATGTCCCGAATGCCAGCTGAGTGTAGAATGTCAAGGAGGAGTGTGTGGTCAACTGTGTCAAAGACTGCAGAGAGATCTAGAAGGATTAGAATGGAATAGTGACCTTTAGACTTTGCCAATAGAATCATTAACATATGATATTTATATCAGCAAATAGATCATTGGTTACTTTGGTGAGTGCAGTTTCAGTCGAGTGTGATGGGCGGAAGCCAGATTGCAAGGGGTCGAGGAGGGAGTTGTGAGTGAGATGCTGGATCAGGCGTTTGTAAACAAGCCGTTCTAGTAATTTGGATGCGAATGGAAGATGGGAGACCGGTCGATAGTTAGTAGGAGAACTGGTATCGTAAATGAGTGGAGACCAGTAAATGCTATACCTAATACATCTTATAAAGACATGTTCTTCTGGTTGAATCAACTCTGGGCGATTGTATGATTAGATTATGCCAGAAAACTTTTTAATATTAGTTATCAATCAGGGACAATCATTATAGCCACTCTTGGGGTCTTTTGTATTGTCTACATCTTAAAACCATATATTTACTCTCCTCTCAGTATAAGCTGTTTTTTATATTCACATTTATCAATAATATATCCCTCATAATTACCTTAAAGGCATGCCTCGAAAAAATTCCACCAAAAAAAAAAAAAACCTGCGAAAGGCACATGATACTTGAGTTCATACTTGATACTTGAGTGCAATATGATGTCTTTTAACAGTAAAGATAGTATGGTTTAGCCTAAATTGTACTACAGATAATAGACACGTCTGAATATTTAATGGTATGCACCGCATACTCAGTTATCAGCCCTGTGTGGAATGGAGAAGGAATATAAATGTTAATAAGCACTATATCCACTCCATTAATAATGTATTGAAGACAATAATGCAATGCCTAAAAGGAAACCTGATTCCTAATTAAAACTGAAACCCATCTCAAGTATGTTGAATAAAGAGTAGGATAGCTGCATGCTATCCCAGAATGACATAAAGAATGTTTTCTCTAAGATGTCCTGAAGGCAAACAATCTTGTATTGATGGAATTTTAAATAATTGAAACAAGTGACCTCTTAATCCTCTTAAATTTCATGAGAGGATCCTTATTATATCATTGATATATCATTATTATCTACAATACATGGATGTATGGTGAGAGGACTGTCTTTAATTGTGGGTATTAAATAGCTACAGCTTGTCTATAGTGATGGGAGAATTTATTCGGCAGGCGCAAATTTGCGTCGAATATCTGCGTTTCGCGGCAAGCGAATAAATTGCAGTGATAATTCGACCATTCCGACTTCAATTAACGGATGCCTATTGACTTTAAATTGTGTCAAATTGTCAAAGTCGCGTTTTGCTAATTTTTCGCTGTTTTGCGAATTTTGTGTTGAGGCGAAATGGGACAAATTTGCCCATCCCTGCTTGTCTAATACTCTTTCTATTCAGCCCCAGTTGACCAAACTGGCTCTCTACACAAACTGTATAGGTTCACTTAAACATTATGCACATTTATCCTTATGATATGGAACATGAATGAATAGATAGATATTTCGATAGATAATAGATTAGATAGATGATAGATGGCTTGGTTGCGAGGGTAAATAGGACACTAGAAAACTGATAACTGCTACATTTTCAAACTAAAAGATAAATGAATTAAAAAAAAACACAGCAAATGAAAAATTGAAGATCATTTGTGTATTGTTTTAGAATATCACTGAATATTACTGATCCATTTCAATAGTACCTTACAGAAGCTTATATGATATTTATATCAGCAAAGGCAATTATATAATTTATCTCCAGATTGAACTTCTTAACAGTTGAACTTTTTTTCTCAACAGATTGATACACTCATCAAAGCTGATACCTGTGTCAGTTCATCAGAAAGTGTTTGACTTTGAGTTCAACAACATTTTTTATTTCTCAATTCAGAAGCAGCACTGAGAACTGTCATCAATACTCATACAAATCTATTTACACAATTTATACTCACTGAAAAATGTTTAGCTCCAAAAACATAATCAAGCAATAATGAATTTGTCCCTCACCCCCATATGTAATAAAAATAAAAAATGGTAGCCATGTGCAGAAACGCTAAGCAACCAAAAAGATATTCGCTTTAGAAAGGTGACTGGTAAAGGCTACCTGCTGATGGTAGCCATGTTGGTAGCTTACAGTATACATGTATATATGTCTACAGTATATACTGTATGTCTATGTCTATCTTTCCTTAAAACAATAAAAAAAACAGTGGGAAATTGGGGTGAGTCTGACAAAAGTCCTTTACTATTGAGGTGTTTTGGCATGGAACACCTATTGACTCTACTGGATCTGCAGCAGATCAACATGAGGATATTGCATTAAGGACATGGAACAATATATATATAGAAAGGGGGAAAATAAAACTATTAAAACTCTTGGATTGCACATGATGCTTCCTGAGTAGTGATGGATGAATCTGTGCCGAAGAATTTGCGAAAAGCATTGAAATCAATTTTGACACAAGTGACAATTTTAATACACGTGACCATTTGGTCCAAATGCATTAAAGTCGCGGGGCGTCCGAATAATTTTGTCAATTTGTATGCGCGCGACAATTTTGATGAGCGTAAATTTTTTGGGATGCATTGGATTCTTCGCAGGCGAATTGTCACTGCAGTTTCAAGAATTAATTTGCTTGCGGCGAAACATGGAAAAACTGGTGAATTTATTTGCCCATCACTATTCCTGAGTCAGAAGCCATATTTTCAAAATAACTACTAACACCATCCTGTTTAATTTCTACCAATAAGTACAGTATAGAATGGTGTTAATAATTACTGTAGAACATTGCACTAACATCTCAAGAAACCTACAGTTTAGTAATCTCTAATCTCGACTTCATAGTAGCCCCTACATTGCTGTTATCAACTATGTAATGACTTAATACATATATATGTTTATTGGTAGATAATAACCACTTTTCGGTAACAACAAAAATTTGATACCAGCAGGTCAAATGATGCAGGCAAATGCCAGTTTACTAAAATTTAAATATGCATAATCTTCTGCCATTTGAATCCACTATTTGATTTATGAAATTACTGTTTGTCAGGAAAATGCATGAACCATTTTAATTTGCAATGCTCTACATTCCAACTTCAATGCTTGAAAAACTCATTATCTATGCCTCAACTGGAGTTTCTGTTCTTTTAATGTACCAGACTATCTGATCAAAGTCCTTCATTACAGATTGTAAAGTAAAAAATAAGTAAGCTGAGCTTTCATAGAAAACGTAAAAATTATCAGAGGTACCACATGGTATTAGGAAATGTGTGTCATTTTCTTTATATGTTGCCTAAAATGTTGCAATTTTATATCAAGGAAAAGCCTCTGTGCAATTTCATAGAAGTAACTGCAAATAAAAGCAGCATCACATCATATAATTATTAAACACACATTTTCTCTCACTGATATAGCAGATTCTGTACTTTAGGCTTTCGTCTGTATTTTAGCATTTGATGTCATTTTCATAAATCAACCAAGCCTAGTTACAGAGTATTTATGATTCTTTTTTTTTTTTTAAAGAAAAGTTTAATAGTAGTAATAAGCATTTCAGCAGTAGAATAATTTGTGAGATGTTAATCTGTTTCGATAAGAAATAATTTTTTGCAAGATCTTAGAAACACATAGAAACACTGGGAAATCCATGTAAAGGCTTGGAAAGGAAAGCAGCAGGAATGTGAGCAAACGTGGACATCCCATTATCACCCATTATTTTTGGATTCAGAGAATAGTCTTGATACAAATGTATAGATTAAAAACACCTAATATATGAAGCAGAGGTCATATTATTGTGCATACCAACAGTAAAGCTGAAATAGCTATAAAATATGATTGCGTGTATGTGTAATAGTTTTAATGGAAACGACAGTAATTGTAAAAGATAATTATTTTATAATTTCGCTGGAATGAGGAATGTATAGGACAAAATAGCAAAAGTGAAGGGTAAATTCCTAAATTGAATCTCAAACCACTTTATTATGATTAGAGTACCTGACTATAACAACCATGCCATGTCTGGAAAAGGCTTAATAAAATGAAACACACCGTAAACATGTAATAATATTGTTACTGTCGGATGCTTTGCTCTAATTACTTAACGATGTTTTATAAAAAATAGCTGTTTACATTTTTCTAGTTCTAATAGCATGATGATGAACTGCATGTACATACCATGGGGCATATTTATCAAAGGTCAAATTTCGAAATTCAAATTAAAAAATTATTTTGTATACATAAAAGAGCAATTGTTTGTTAAATGCCCAATACTATTGGAATAAAGTCTGAGCACCAATGCCCATCATATTGATTCAAATTTCTTAAACCGAGGAACCATTCACAGAACCTTCTTTGTTCAGTGACCCACTTCTCACTATGGAACAGCAAACAAAGGAAAACATGATTTTCATCTGTGAAGATTTCTGCTCAAATTTATTTGAACAAACCTTAACCATTTTGTTAAGTGACCTTAACCAGGAAACATGTTTGAACATTCAACCACCTGCAACTAGTATATTACTCAAGTGTTTTCAGTTATCCACCCAACATACATCTTACTATTACTGTAATTTAATCATTTAATTTATATAAAGACAAAAACAGTAGTTTATCTTTCCTCAGTTTTACATCAATACCTATTTTTAATGACTGAGCAGCAGGGATGGGATTAGGGATTAGGGAGGACATATAAAGGACAACAAGAACGCTGGCCAAGATCCATTTTGGCCTTAACTTACTGTATGTCAGTGAGTCTTATTTGTATTAGATTTAATCAACAAAGAGCAAAAATATAACATTTCCAGTTAAAAGTAAAAACTTTTTTTTACATAATCATATTTTATTAAGTTTTCACGTTATATGAAATAGAAAAGCATCACAGAAAAATATAGTAACATTTTCAAATTTAAAAACATTAGAAATTAATAAATGCTAAGGATTGCTTTCCTGTGCTCATAAAATGCAAGGATTAACAGTCCTTTGGTGCTTCCATCTCAGTTCTCCAAATAACCAGTTGGTAATGAGAAGAGATACACCAAGAGATTAGTGTTCAGCGCTACTTTTGATTGCATTTGAGACTCAGCAGTGATTACCTTTTGTACATATACATCATACTTGGCTGAAAACACAATTTTATTTAGAGGATAATGCAAAATCCAGTGTATTCCTTACTCAAAGGGTAATAGGAAAATATACTCCTCAAGAGAACTACATTCTAATGTGAACCTTTGCACATAGCTTGTAGGTTATAATTAAAATATCTTCAGCAATACCTTTTACATGTTTCATTGCTAAGCTGCACTTTACAGAAAGTGTGCTTTTAACTAATTGCTTTTTGGTCAGCCTTTATTAAATTGACACTTTTACCTTTCTTATTCAAGCACACGGTATTCTTCAGATAATACAGCAAGTGTAGCATGAAAAACATATAGCACCAGTGTTAATGTCATTTATTTTTCATGGCTAACTAATGGGTTTAAAAAATCCCAAATCTGCTAAAATAAATGTAATTCATCTCATAAAACTAAATTTATTTTGTTAAAGTGGATTCAGGGATTATATTTCAAATGAACTGGGAAATATGTGAAATATGTGAATTTGTTGTATTTTTATTAGTAAAAAAAACTGTAAATGTAAATGTAATAAAATCTGATGTTTTGTATTTATATTTCAGTATGTTAGAATATATAGCAGGACAAAATTTATCAATGGCATTTCCAGAACAAATTGGGAGACAAATGCAATATTTTAATGTAGAATATTAGCTCAAAAATAAAAAAAAAGGTAATTTTTTTATGTTTTCTGAATGGTTCCAATTTTTAAATAATACATTGTTTAATAATACAATATTGACATTTGGGTATCAAGTATCAGGTAGAATTTTACAATTTATTAGAGGAATTACTACTATCTAATGCCTTACTTAAAGGGATTGTGTCATGATTGTTATGGTGTAGCTTTTAATTCTAAATTACACTGTTTACACTCCAAATAATTCAATCTACAATATAAAATGTAATTCCTGAACCAGCAACTGTATTTTTTTTAGTTGTAATATTGGTGTGTAGGCAGCTACCTCTGGTCATTTTGTCTGGTCATGTGCTTTTAGAAAGAGTCAGCACTTTAAAGGAGAAGGAAAGCTACGGAGGCATTTTATTGCCAATAGATTAGCTGCAATAGTGCAAGCTAGAATGCTATATTTATTCTGTAGAATATTTTACCATACCTGAGTAAAAAGCTCTAGAAACTCTTTGTTTGTTTAGAATAGGAGCTGCAGTATTAATGTGGTGTGACATCACTTCCTGTCTGAGTCTCTCCCTGCTCTGGGCTCAGATTACAGTAGAGAAGGGAGGGGTGGGGGGAGAGGAGCAAACTGAGCATGTTCTTGCCCAGGGCAATGAGGTTTAAGCTGAAAACAGGAAGTCTGATACAGAAGCCCATGAGTACACAATAGAAGGAAAGAAATGCAGTATTTCTTTTGACAGGGGACTCAGAGCAACATTACTTTGGGGGTTTACTGGTATATTTAGATGGACCTTTCTGATAAGGCTTACTTAGTTCTAACCTTTCCTTCTCCTTTAACTGCTTTTTGGCAGGCTGTTGTTTCTCCTGCTCAATGTAACTGAATGTGTTGTAGTGGGACCTGGATTTTATTATTGAGTGCTGTTCTTAGATCTACCAGGCAGCTGTTATCTTGTGTTAGGGAGCTGATATCTGGTTACCTTCCCATTGGTTTATTGTTAGGCTGCTGGGGGGGAGAGGGTGATATCACTCCAACTTGTCATACAGCAGTAAAGAGTGACTGAGTTTATCAGAGCACAAGTCACATGATCTGTTTGCTCTTTTGAGAAATTGATTTCAGTGCAGAATTCTGCTGGAACAGCACTATTAACTGCGTTTTGAAAAAAAGAATTCCCATGATAGTATCCCTTAAAAGGAGAAGGAAAGGCTAAAATGAAGTAAGCTTTATTTGAAAATACTAGTAAAACCCTCAAAGTACTGCTGCCAAAGTCCTCTGTCAAAAGAAACAGCACATTGCTTTCCTTCTATTGTGTACACATGGGCTTCTGTATCAGACTTCCTGTTTTCATCTTAAACCTCCAGGGCACGGCCCTGAGCATGCTCAGTTTGCTCCTCTTTCAATCTCCCCCTCATCCCCTCCCTGCTGTAATCTGAGCCCAGAGCTATGAGTGAGCAGGGAGAGACTCAGGCAAGAAGTGATGTCACACCAAGCCAATATGGCAGTTGCTATCCTAAACAAACAGAAAGAACACTTCAAGAGCTGTTTACTCAAGTATGGTAAAGCATTCTGCAGAATATAGTGTTATAGTTTGCACTATTCTAGCTAATCTATTGGCAATAAACTGCTTCAGTAGCTTTCCTACTCCTTTAAACAATTATGTCTAGTATGAGATCAACATAAAAAACAAGCCCTGCTTTTCTTCTTCCTTAAATATGCTAACAAAGCAATTAACTTCCCTGTATAGCCAATAAATGTTGAAGGGAATTTTTGAAGTATTTTTGCTTCCGTGGGAATTTGGGTGTGCTCCAGTATTTCAGTTCTAGTATAGATGAATACAATAATATTTTACTACCCATCCAGAATACTCATATTGGTTCATGAGTTTGAGCATGGCATACTGAAAGTCAACATGACTAATGACGCACTTAAACTGGTAGTATTGATACATTTGTTTCAATTTTCTTCAAGCAATACACAGAAGATTGGTCACAGATTCCATTATACTTCTCACCTTCAAGAATATAGTAGCTAAACACATTTTCTCCCTTTTGAGTTTATTATATTCTATCCATTTTAATGAATGTTTTATAAGGCTGCACTTTTACCAAGCACATTAAAGAGGCTATAACTTACCCCTCTAAGGATAAACTGTACTCCAAAGGAGTATGACTTTTTGCATTATTTAATGCACCATTTTTCATAATCCTACTTAGAATTGACAGATGTAACCTTGTATAATGCTACATATAGGGTGTATAAAATGAAAAGCAAAATGCAATTATTACTGTTACTGCTTGCTTCAGTACAGGTGGTATTGCAGTCTCTGAAACACATTCTGTTGTAGTCAAGTTATCTAACCATACCTAATCAACCACTATGTTGTCTGGAAAACCTTAATAGGATCCTGGGATGTACTGGCCATGCCTGATGTGCCCCTTAGGATAAGTATCCCAATGTTTCTCTTCTACACAGAGACCACAGTATAGGATTCTAAATTCTTTACTGCATATTCAAGTGATGAAGTGAATGGATCCTAGGCAAAGGATGACGTTCCACATTCAGGTTATAAACATATTTTTAATAGGCACCTATTTATGTTGACCTTAGTGTGTGTGTGTGTGTGATAGCCACTTTAGACTGATCCACATGACTGTTCATAAAAGACATAAAAACAGAAAAATGCTCTTATCATAAGCAAAAATCATTATGCATTCATAATAAATAATTTAGAAAAGGTGGCCAGATGATTTACACGTATGAGGTCATTTCTATTACTAAGGTAAATTCAGATTAGATATTCTTGTCAATACACCTGTTGACAGCGCTCGGACCACACTTATTTTCTCTCTTTAAAGAAAATTGCTGAATTACAGTATATACTATAATTCATTATCAAAACATTTTTTTCTCACTGCTTTTTCTTCTTTTATGATCAAGACCCTAATGTAAAGTATCCCACTGTATTACTTAGCTTGCCAGTGTAGGGGTTTACTTGTACAGTATGCGATGTATTATCTGGAATGCTTCGGACCTGGGGATTTCTAGAAAAGGGATATTTCATTAATCTTTATCTCTATACCTTAAGTCTGTTAAAAATCAGTGTGTGCCTTTAACTGTAAAGTTGCATCGACATAAGTCTTCCTTAGGGAAGGAATTGTCCAAAATGTTGTGTTATTTATTTATGCAACAGGGCAGTGATTATTATACTATTATTAACACAACAGGTTTAATTTTTTTAGTAGATGGTCAAAGGGGAAATCTAGATTTGTTATTGTTTCTGGCAAGCACCATTAGTAAAGACTATGCAACACTTTTCAACCATCCTTCTAAAAGCTGCTAAAATGGAACAGTAGGGCGCCCTGAAATGCAGAGAGATGACCGGCTTGCTTGTAATTACACATCTGATCATTAAGAGAAAGACCAATTATTCAAATGTGTGTTTGTGCTTATAAGCAAACGATTTCCTTTTGCATTAAGTGGATATTCATTTTCTCTTTCTCTTTATTTTCCCCTCTAATTAGTTTCTGGGTATCAAAAGGAATAATAAAGTAAATGAATAATAAAATATATTTTACAAAGCTATTAACATTGCATTTGCATAATTATACACCAAATTAAAGTAAACCGTTTTTTTTTCATACATTCAAAGTCGACTGAGCTAAAAACAGCTGTGCAAAAATGACCCCAATATTTAATAATTAGCAATAAATAAGTTATATTATACTCTTATACTCTTGAATTTTTTTTTTACTAACTGAAACGTTAGTAGAAAAGGTTTATAGCTTCAAAAGATGAAACTGCAAGTTTACAGATGGACAGCATGGATCATAATGTTA
This sequence comes from Xenopus laevis, assembly GCF_017654675.1. Classification (NCBI taxonomy): domain Eukaryota; kingdom Metazoa; phylum Chordata; class Amphibia; order Anura; family Pipidae; genus Xenopus; species Xenopus laevis. The sequence continues at coordinate 117,749,413 of NC_054381.1, read as the reverse complement.
TTAAAGAATAATAAGGAATAAGATACATATGCAAATAACCTAAAAGGACTGCACAGAATTCTTTAAATTCGGTCTATAATAGTATCAGGTGAAGCATCTACAGTACTACAGAAATTAAAGGCAATTTAAAAGAATTGCACTGTCTCAAAGTGGCACATTTCACAGCAATTTCCTAAATCACAGATGACCAGGATTCAAGAAATAACTTACAGACATATTCTTTTATGCACACGGAGTAAAACACAATAGCATTCCTCTGACAGCAATAGGGCAGTGTAAGAGTGAGTGACATTTATGCACACAATATCTGGCAATAAATGAGGAAAGACAGGTGTTGGCACACAATCCATGTTTACTGCAGGGGACAATGACCTCCAAACTGCATTATTAATGCAAAACATAAAATGTTAAAACATACGCCATATTATAATCATATGTTTACTTCTTAGTTGTGTGCTTACTATACGAAATAGGCAAATCTGGAATTCAGATTGAGAACAATATATTTCTTTCAACATGGTTTCCAAATTACATTCATATTAACAGACAAAGAACACAAATAATATAACTTCTATTCTGCATTCCTTTCTTCTAGTTCATCTTTTTGTCCCTGTTGCACCAATTTTTTTCTACAGAAGATTTCTGAAACATCACAGCAAGGTCCAAGTGACTATAAGGCCCTACTACATCATTTATTTTGATACATGTAGAGCCAAGCTGACATTTATAAGGAAAGGATAAAATGTACATTCCCAGATGAGCATTTCAAACCCGCCACCATGATACACAAACAGCGAATACCTTCCAGGTACACACATAATACAAGCTGTTCAGAAGGAGTGTTTGGCCATTTCTTACTAACCCATCAAGGCTCCTTTGCAGAAGCCATGAAAGCAGGCACATTTCATGGAGCCGAAGAGTTTGAAAACCAACAGCATAGAACACTCACAAGACTCCCATGGGGGAACTTGGCCTTTTTAAATGCACTCTAACTGCACGGTTTTGCTTTTCTTCCTCTCAAGTAAGCTTTTCTGTCAGATTTTCTATCATAAGTAACCTGTCTTCTCATGGCTTCAACAGCATACAATGGTCAATCAGAAGAGCTGCAGTAGGGTACAGGGCACCTGTAAAGGAGATATAACAGCAAGAACGCATTGAGATTATTCTTTTTTAAGAGGCAGTGAATGGCAATACTGAATTCCAGTAGAATTTATTGAAAATAGTTTTACAGACTACTGGGAACATTTATTATTTTATAACTAAAAACTGTTCCTTAAAAAAGAACAACGATGCTAACTTAAAGGAGAAACATACCCTTAATAAAAAAAACCCTATGTGTCCCTTTTGTCTGTCTTTAGCATAATATAGGGTCAATGGTAAGCTAAAACCATGAAGTCATGGTTTTAGCAGGCACAACCCAGAGGGGTCCCCTGAAACCCCCAGTCTGACCTTGATGATACTAAGTCATGCAACCCTGATATTTACCCAACATACTTTATTTTTTCAGATAATAATTAAGAGGGTTGTTCACCTTTCAAACACTTTTTTTTAGTTCAGTTGTTTTCAGAAGTTTAATGTTTCTGGTGTTTGAGTCTGGCAGCTCAGTAATTCAGGTTCAGACTCTAAGGGCTAGTCCACACGGGGAGATAGCGACGCGTTTGCGGTCGCGGCTACAAAGCGCCGCGACAGTCGCCGCGACCGGCGCAAAACTGTCGCCTGCGCCGGTCGCGGGGACTGTCGCGGCGCTTTGTCGCCGCGACCGCAAACGCGTCGCTATCTCCCCGTGTGGAATAGCCCTAAACGGTTATAATTTTGCAACATTTAGTTGATACATTTCTCAGCAGCATCTCTGGAGCATTAGCAACTATTGTATCAATTCCAACAGTTGCCTGTAATGAAACCCACAGATTCTGCTCAGCAGGGACAAAGATAAGAAATGTATCGACTAAATGTATCAATTTAGAACAGTTTACAGGGCCGGTGACCCCCCCCCCCCCCCTGCCAGAGCTGCTTTAGAAGGTGAAAAATGACACTTTACATTTCAATATTAGAAAAACGGTGACACATAGGAAATAGAAAGTAACTGGAAAAAGTTGTTATTTCTGGTGATCTATCTGAAACCAGCTAGTTGTTTGAAGGTGAACAATCCCCTTAAAAGGTACATGCTGGTTGATTAAGATGTTGTCAACATTATTTTTTTTTTTTTTTTTTTTTTTTTATTAACAATTTGTCAAAAGTTTTAACAATATTCCTTTTACAGGAGAAAGGATTGAGTCAAGAAGAGAAAGAAGAGCGGGAAGAAGAGGAGAGGGAGAAGAGAACAACCTGGGGTTGGTCACTGGCATATGCGAACATTGCAGATAAATAATAAAGAAAAAGATAGAGAGACCAAAGATAAAAAACGAATTCTGGTAAGGATTAAATAGTCCATTGGGCTGTTCTCTCATATAGTTGTATGCGGTCCACTTCCGACTGGACTTCCGCAGCAGATGGTAGCGAGGGACTTTTCCAGTTCCTAGCCAACAGGCTTCTACTGGCTAACAATATTTGAATAGTCTGTCTTTTGGTTGGTTTATCCATTTGTATTTCAAACAGACCAAGTAGGGCCATTCCTGGGGACAGTGTATGGGATATTCCTGTGGAGTCCGTTATCATTCGGTTGACCATAGACCAGTATCTTTGTGCAATGGGACATACCCACCAGATATGCAGCAGAGTCCCAACATCCAGCTGGAACCTCCAGCAAACATTTGGTACCTCAGGGAAGGCTTTATGTAGTTTCTCCGGAGTCATATACCATCGGTACATTATTTTTGCCGTTAGCTCATGATGGTTAAGAGCCCTAGAGAATTTGGACGTTTGGCCAAAGAGATACTCCCACGTCTCTAGATCTATCGACAGGTGCAAGTCGTTTTCCCACGCTGCCTTTGCCGACAGCAATTGACTGGATGTGTTTTGCATAAGAGTATTATAGACTAGAGTGATTCCTTTCTTGGATCTTTGGGTATGCCAACATTTCATTTCATATCTAGTCGGTGGGTTTGCACTCTGCCAGCTATTTGCCTGGAAGTAGTGTTGAATTCGGAGATAGGAATAGAGTTGGGTGTCAGGCAGGCCATACGCTGATTGTAAGCTGGAAAAGAGTTTCATCCCATTCTGATCATAAAGATCTCCAATTTTAGTTATATCTTGTTGTTGCCAGGTTTTTAGGTTCAGGTCCGGAATGACGTCTCCAAGAATAGAGATGGGTGCCAACACCGATAATGGGTTGCTGAGCTGTCTATTAGCGTTTACTGTATACCAAGTTGTCAATGTAGCAGCAATCGGCGGAGACAACTGTCCCAAATTTGTGTGAGAATGCTTTCCCAGAGACCAGACATGTGAGAGGCTAGTGTGGCCAGAAAGGGATTTGTGGAGCCAATTCTCCATGTCCACCCACTTCTTACTCCCGTGGGGTAAATGCCAATCAGCCATTTGCTCCAAAATTGTGGCCTTGTAATAGGACTGTAAGTTTGGACAGGCCAGCCCTGCTTTTCTTTTTTGTGCGTACAGCACTGCTCGAGAGATCCTTGGTTTCCGATAGTTCCATATAAAAGAGAGAAGCAGTCTCTGGATTTGTTGGAAAAAGGAGTTATACAGTGGGATGGGCAACGCTCTAAATTTGTATAAGATTTTGGGGATTATCAGCATTTTGATTGCGTTTATCCGCCCCAACCAAGAGATGTATGTCGTCTGCCACATATTCAAGGTCGTCTGCGTGTCCCTTAGCATGGATGCAAAATTATATTTGTAAAGTTGTGTCGGGTCTGCTGTAATTTCCACACCAAGATAATGGATTGCTGTAGTCTGCCAGTCCATCTCATATTTAAGCTTAAAATCAATTGTAGCCGGCTCAGGCAAAGAAATGGGTAGTGCTTGGGTCTTAGTGATATTAAGTTTATAATATGTCAACCTGCCAAAGTGTCCAATCAAATCAAACAGTTCCTGTAAGGCAATGTCAGGGTTAGTGAGCAATATCGCAATATCATCTGCAAATAGTAGGACTTTATGGTTCAGAGGTCCTATTGTCACACCTTGAATTCTCTGGGAGTTCCTAATGGCTTGGGCTAGTGGCTCTATACTTAAAATGTAAATAAGAGGCGACAGCGGGCATCCTTGTCTAGTACCGTTCGACAGGGGGAAGGCTCTAGATAAGAATCCATGAATGTTGACCTGGGCCGTTGGAGTAGAATAAAGGGCTAAAATAGCCGTGATAATGGAATTAGGGATGCCAAACTCCTCTAAAACTAATTTTAAATAAGTCCAGTTCACTCGGTCGAACGCTTTCTCAGCGTCTAAAGCTAACAGGATTGAGGGGATTCTGTGTTTATGTACTTGATGGATCATGGTAATGAGCCTCCTCGTATTATCATGCAACTGGCGACCCTTAACAAAGCCCGTCTGATCAGTGTTGATCATGTGTGGCAAGGCGCACTGCAGGCGTTTCGCTAATATGGATGCGTAGATTTTAAGGTCACTATTTAACAACGATATAGGACGATAGTTAGCACACCTGGTACTGTCTTTCCCCGGTTTCAATATAGTTGATATATATGACTGCAACATTTCTTGGGGGAACTGCCCAGTAGTCGCTGCAGCATTCAAAGCTCTAGTCAGGTAGGGGGCAAGGACATTGGCGAAAGCCTTGTAGTATCTATTTGTAAAGCCATCTGGGCCCGGGGCTTTGTTTTGTGGCAGATTTTTTATTTCCTGTAGGACCTCCTCCCTACTGAGAGGGGCTATTAAAGCTGGGATCATAGAAGAGGGCAGGAGTGGCAAATTTAGTTGTTGTAAGAATAATTTAATATCAACCGCTAAAGGTTGCGCCGTGGAGGAACTATCTTTTAAATTGTATAAGTCGCTATAAAATTGGGCAAACACATCCGCTATGTCTGTGGGGTTTATTTTAGTCTCTTGGGCAGGTGTCTGGATCTTGTCAATGCGATGATACATTCGCTGTTTTATAAGTTGCCTTTTAAGAATGGCAGTCGCTCTATTTCCCATGGCGTATTGCATGCTTTTAAGTTTGATAAGTTGGTTATGACACTTGCTGAGAATAAGTAGGTTAACCTCTTCTTTAAGTCTATTTAGGAGGGTTACAATGTCAGGCGTGGGGGAAGTCCTTTTTTTCTGCTCTAGATCCTGTATACTTTTAAGTAACTGTTCCTGGTGAGCTTTCGCTACTTTTGCTTTATGGGAGGCTATACTGATTAGTTGTCCTCTAAGCACCGCCTTATGTGTACACCAAAGCGTTAAGTCAGCTATGTCTTTGCTATCATTGTGAAGGAAAAATTCAGTTAGATTATTTGTTAGTTGGTTACTGACAGCTTTATCCATTAACAGAGCGTTATTAAGTCTCCACGGGGGTCGCGTAGTAAACCGATATTTTTCCTGCAGTGTGAATGCGACCATGGAATGATCAGTCCATGTCGTATTTCGAATTGTACATTGGGAGATTACATTTAAAGTTTGAGGCTGGGTCAAAAATAGGTCTATTCTAGTGTAGGACTTATGGTGGGGCGAATAATACGAAAAATCCTTCAAAGTTGGATTTTGCACTCTCCAGACATCATACAGGTTATATTGAGCTAGCAATTTCGTAAATGTCAGGGATTTTTTGGTCACCTCTGTACAGTAATGTGGAGGTAATGCAGTTGCCGGTGGTGATCTATCCATGTTGGGGTCTAGAACATTATTAAAGTCTCCGCCAATGATAACAGTACCCTGCTTATAATTCTGAAGTTGCTCAAGAGCTTGTTTCAGGAACAAATTTTGGTTTGTGTTGGGGGAGTAAAGATTCATTAGCGTGTACTGCTGTTGGTTCACCGTGCACACAACAATTAAACACCTGCCATTGGGGTCAGCTAAATGTTTCACACTTGCAATATTAAGGGTCGTCCTAGCTAAAATAGCTACACCCCGTTTTTTAGTTTGCGAAGGTGCCGCTGCTATCATTTTGTAATATTTATTGCCAATAGACATTTGATCTTTCAAACAGAAATGCGTTTCCTGAATCCAAACAATATCCGCCTGATGCTTCTTGCAGTCTGCAAGGGCCAACAGACGTTTGCGAGGGGTGTTCAGGCCCCTAGCATTAATAGATATACATTTAAGTACCATATTGACTAATAGAATTGCTATTCTGTGTCCATTCTAGCTGACCCCTTAGCAGTATATCAACATGCCTTAACAACATAATTGCCAGTCTCCCAGGAAGAGGTAGAAAAGGATAGAAAAAAAGAAGAAGAAAGGAAAACCAAAAAAAGAAAACATACAATTTAGAACTTATGTACAGTCCATCCAGCGCATGCGGCTGGTCTCTTGTTGCATACATGCCCAGAAGCGGGCAGACAGTCCTGCAATGGGAGAGAAAGTGGTAGGGGGGTAGTAACGAGGGTGTAAAAACTCAACTGTTCCCGTTCCGGTGCCTGGAACATATACTAAAGTGGTCGACCCAGGGTTGGGGTTGTGGTTCCATGAAGCATGGGTAATCAAGTGTTTGCATGGCCGTCTCCCTTTTCTTTATCAGTACCAACATGCATCTTCCCAAGTTGTTGACTCGACTTGAGTGGCGCTGTAAGTGGCACGTTCCACTTCGCTAGTGCCTGCTTCCCTTCTTCCACAGTTAAAATTGTTTTTGTGGAATTCTGCCAATGAACCAATAGCTTTGTAGGGAAACCCCATTTATACGGTATATCGTGTTGGCGAAGAATTTGCGTTATGCCAGCTAATTCACGCCTTTTAGCCATGGTAGCCGCAGAGAAATCAGCAAAAGCTTGTACTTTCCCATAGGGCTCTGGGAACGATTTGTGTTGCCTGGAATAGCGCAGCAAGTTTTCCTTTATATGGAAGAAGTGAATCCGTAGTATGGTATCTCTGGGGGCCTCACTTGGCGCATTTCTAGGCTTGGGGATCCTGTGGATCCTATCAATGAGGAGATGGTCAGCAGGTGTTTCTGGGAGCAAAGCAAGTATTAAATCCTGTGCATATTGACAGAGCTGCTGTTGCGTAATATCCTCAGAAATTCCCCGCAACCTAATATTGTTCCTTCTGGAACGGTCCTCTACATCAGCCAATTTATTTTGAAGCATAGAGATCATTGACTCTTGCGCTTCCACTGTATCAGCCATGGTATTATGTGCCTCCACTAACTCCTCCATTTTAGCTTCAATGTGGTCAGTGCGAGCAGCAATCTCATGTAGCTCAGACTTTATGTCCTGCACTGCCTGTTTTGTATCTGAGCATATGTCCTCTCTCAATTGCGCTAGTAGCGCCTTCAAATGCGACTCAGTAATATGCTGTGTACTATCTCTGTACTTAGCTGTCTGCCGCTCCAGTTCAGCGTCGCGTTGTGGAGAGGATCTGCAGGAGGAGGGCTGGGCGCCATCTTGGGAGTCGTCTTGGTTTGGCGTCTTCGGCTGAGAACCATAGAATGCGGTGAGTCGCAGTGGCTGCTGCTTGTCTTTTTTCTTAGGCATGTCGGCAGAGGCTTCCGCTCCCTTTCTCCGCTTAATTTAGAACCCTGGGACTGCTAGAATCTGCACAATATCGGCACCGGGTCAGGAGCCAGGGAGATGTACGTGCGCTCACATGCGCTCTTAGGCCACGCCCCGTCAACATTATTTTTAATCAGCATTTTAAAGAAAAAGTTTTAATAAATTCAGCTAAATCAACATATGGAGCTATCATACTGTGTCTTTCACCTAACTTTGTGTATGTCTATTTCCACAATGAGCACCCAGGGGGGTCTTAACTAAAATATTATATGGAAGGTGCTGTGCCAGGCATAATTGTTACTATTATGTATTTATGTCTTCCTTATTTAAATAATCTTAAAGAGTTCCAGAAAAAATAATGCATACAAATGTATTCAGATGATGGTGGGTATCTGATCAGATGCAACATTTCTCTGAAAGTGTTTACTCCTATATTCATATGCATGGCTAGTGAAAGGTTCCAAACCTTTGGTGGCTTTTATGCCAATAATTGCTTGTTCCACCGTTGATGCTTTCCAAGCATGGCTGCTAAAGCATACTGCTGGAAATTGATAGTATACGGTTTGACTGTGACAGGGGTTGTTCACCTTTAATTTAACCTTTTGTATGCTGTAGAGAGTGATGTTCTGAGACAATTTGCATTTGGTTTTCATTTTTTATTATTTGTGCTTTTTGAGTTATTTAGCTTTTTATTCAGCAGCTTTCCAGTCTGCAGTTGCAGCAATCTAGTTTCTAGGGTTCAAATTAACCTGGCAACCATGCATTGATTTGAATAAGAGACTAGAATAAGAGTAGGAGAGGCCTGAATAGAAAGATTGTATGTAACTCTTAATTATTATCTGAAAAAAGAAAGTAGCTACAACAATAAGGGGGTTGTTTATTTAGGATCGAGTTGTGGTTTTTTTCGAGTTTATTTTAAAAAAAAAACTCAAACTTTTCGGGATTTATTATACGCCAAAACTGGAAATAGCTTAAATCCGAAAATACACCATCGGTAGAGGACATGTAGGAGTCAATGGCAGAGGTCCCTCTTGAAGATGTCTTCATGATGCCTTTATGATGTTTGAGTTTTTTTCAGAGGGTTTTGCCCAAAAACTTGATCAATTTGAGAGATTCTATTTTTTCCCACCCAAAACTTGATTAATTGAAGTTTTCGGCATGAGCATCCACAGATAGGGGCAAGGGGGGCACTTGCCCCTACCTGGACTTGTACTTCATAATAAATGATATTCTCTTGTCATATGTGTATATATATATATTGTGACCGGGTGTTTGGGAAACACCACTGTCTTAGAGGAAAGGGCACATAAAAGAGTGTGTTTAAACTGCATTGTATGTGCTGCAAAGGAATATTTGGCTCAGGTAGGGTTAATATTCCCTCTCAGCCAGGTAATTAAGTGGCAGCTGAGAGAGGATCTACCTGACCATGTAAAAGGGCTGTGTGAGTACAGTTCAGGGCTCTCCAGGGAAGTGAGGGGCTGTGAGAGACAGAGCTGGGCAGAAGGAGCTTTGCAGCAATGTGGAAGTCTATTTCTAGCCGCATACCGCATGGACCCAATCATTCTCGCCTTGACAAAGCTTCTAAGCGAAACGCGCGTCGGCGCCCATTTGAAAGTAAAAATTTGATCTCCTTTAGATAACAATCTGATTCTGAAGTGATTCCTAAATCTGGGGAATATACTGGATATTTAGAATTTTCGGTCCATTTTCTTTGCTTTACCACCTCTTCTATCTTCCTTCCATTCTAAGGGGCCGTGAGTTTGTGGCTTTTTAGGGCTAGTTAGCCTCTTTTAACGGTTAGGGTAAATTTAAAATACAAGGCCACAGCTCCGGTTACCCTGTCCTGCCTTAACTTTGTGGTGTACCAGGCCTTAGAAACGAAATAGGCAGTTAGTTTTTGGGACAACTCCACCCTCTATATTTTTCAAATTTCTCTCAACCTCAATCCTTGAATATGACCGAATTTTTTTAACCCATACTTATATAAGAAATCTTTTCTTCTGGACAATTTTTACTAAATCCTTTTTTATCTTTTAATCAATTACCAAGCCTCATTTTCTCAGCCTATTTATTGCACTGCACTTTATTGGTGTAACCTATTGCACTTTATCGATGTAACCTATTGCTAAATCAATTCAACCAAATTAATTTGATTAACTAGATTTTATATATCAATTAATGAATTTATTTATTTAGGGATGATTATGGAGTCTACTGGTGGGGTAACACACCCTTTTTGATTTAGGAATAATCAATTTTTTATCAGTCCCCAGACTGATCGCTATCACTATAATCAATTGCACTAGCACTTTAACCAATTTATTAGTTAGCACCTTTAGGAATAAATTATTATCTTTAATGATTATTTTGGCTTTGTAATATTTATTGTGAGTCTACTTGGTATAGATATAGTAACCCTCTATTTGGTGGGGTTTCTTTTTTCTTAAACAGAAGGAGCTTTGCTGCCAGCAAGAGAGTTCCAGAGCTTGGAGCCTAAATCCCTTGTGGGGAAAGAAAGAGGAAAGGACTGGCAGAGGCTAGTGAGTCTGAGTTCCAGGAGGGTAAGCCAGCAGGGCTGAGTGTGAAGCCCAAATACTTCAAAGTGCAAGAGGGTGAGAGTTGGGGAAAACCCTGGAATGTATTTGCTGAACTGTACCCTGCATGTTCTACAATGAAGTTGTTGAACTGTAACCTGAACATTTTTTTTGTTGCCTTTTCGTTGGGAATGCCCAGTGCATAATAAACCTGTGTTTTTGTCTGAAGCCTTGATGTCCCTGTCTCTTAGCTCAAAAATCCTACGCTACCTGCCTACTAAATGCTAATTCCCCCATAAAAGTGCAGGCCAGTGGCATGTCACACTTGGTGCTCAGATGCGGGCAGAGCTTTAAAGAGACATACACCTGTTTAAAAGCCTGGTAAGCATTACCCTTAAGAGACTGTACTAATATGGCAACTGGTGCTGTAAATCCCCATGCTACAGCTGTTCAGCAGGAGGCTGTGAGTGCTTTTGGAAAGCAAAGGGAACAGCAAGATGGCGACCGGTGGCTGCAGTTCCACCGTGATTGGGAAAGAATCAGCGTGCTAAGTCTGGGAAAGAGACTGCTAAATGCCTCACAAGTGAAAGGTGAGCATTTCTGTGTGTTGCAAGGAGCAGTGGCAGTTCCTGTAAAGTCTGTAGGAAAACAGACTAATTTTTTCTGTCTACCACAAAGAACATTCTACCAGCAGGCAGCGGCCTGTGGGGTTGCAACAGACTGCCAAGGAAGTGAGAGCAACTTCGCTTGTGCGAAAGGAGACCCCTGCATTGCACTGGACTCCACACACACCTCACACTGACTGTTCACGCTGCTCCCATCCAGCAGACGCTTTCACAGCATTAAAGCCCAATTAACCAGGCTGCGCGAAAGCTTTTTTTCACAAGCTATCAGACTCCTCAACTCACTGCCTGTCCTCCCACTACATTCCAGAAACACCTGAACAGTGAACTGAACTTATGTTTTACAATTTTGTACTTTACACACCTGGACTACCTCAGAGACACTTGATATCTGTACTAGCTGGAGCCATGTTGTCTCGTGTATTCATATACTGCTGAGTTGACTATAAAGTTTACTTTGACTTTGACTAATATACTTGTAAAATGTAATCATGTCCCCTCAAGCACCTTTTTTCCAGAGAAAACAACCCCAACCTTGACAGTCTACCCTCATAATTTAAGTCTTCCATCCCTCTAACCAATTTCGTTGCACGTCTCTGCACTCTCTCCAGCTCATTTATATCCCTCTTAAGGACTGGAGTCTAAAACTGAACTGCATACTCCAGATGAGGCCTTACCAGGGACCTATAAAGAGGCAAAATTATGTTTTCATCCCTTGAGTTAATGTCCTTTTTTATGCAAGACAGAACTTTATTTGCTTTAGCCAGTTCTCTATCCAGGTATCACTTTTACAATACTTTTTGTATGTGTTTGTTTTTTTATTTGCTATTTTTGCTAATAGGCTAACACGGTACCACAGTTTTTGTTTTGTGCTCTATCCAGGTAAAAATACTATGTTCCAGGCCAACATTCCTTAATTTAACCAGTAACCTTCTGTGTGGCACTTTATCAAATGCTTTAGCAAAGTCTAAGTAAATCACATCCACTGCCATCCCAGAATCGAGGTCCCTGCTCACCTTCTCATAAAAAGATATTAAATTAGTCTGGCAAGATCTATTATGCATAAAACCTGCTGGCACACATAGGTGCAGATTTACTAAGCTCGAGTGAATAGTTTGAATCAAAAAATATTCGTATTTCGAAGTAATTTTTTGGGTACTTCGACCATCTACGTAATTGGTCAAATTTGATCGGATTCGAACGTTACAAAGTAAAAATCGTTCGATTCGAAGTATTTTATCCAACGATTTTTATTCAATAAAAATGTTTGCGCTAAAATCCTTTGAATTCGAAATCAAAGGATTTTACTTTGAGAGTCGAATTTGAGGGTTTTTTAACCCTCGAAATTTGACCCTTGATAAATCTGCCCTATAGTATTATAATTTGCTATGAAGTCCAGTATCTTATCCTTTATTAACCCCTCGAAAAGCTTTCCTACTAGACTAACTGGCTTATAGTTTAGAGGCTGAAAACGGGATCCCTTATTGAATAGCGGCACCACATTAGCAATTTGCCAGTCTCTTGGCCCCATGCAAGACCTCAATGAATCCTGAAAAATTAATTAAAGAGGTTTGGCAATCCCAGAGCTGAGCTCACTAAGTACCCTGGGATGAATACCATCCAGCCCGAACCTAAGTTTATCTTAACATGTTGTAGTCTCATTTGTGAACCATGCATTATTAGTTGTATTGTGTCTTGATATTATTGCTCATGAACATCCTATATATTTCTAGAGCTTTTTTTTTCCAGGTATGGTAATGAACATAATTTCACACTAGCCAAGAAAATGTCTTCTTGTCTATGGAGACATGTATTAGATGGACTTAGTATATATTACAGACAGGGGTACTTTGTGATCGCTGTTTTATCCCTGTCTTTATTGTCTTTTACAATGTAATTCTTTTGTCCTCTGGTAGGTTTGTCTTACATAGGTTACAATAATGAAGCAAACTGAAAAGTGTTTTCTGGTTAGTCTTTTCCATTTTATTATACAACACTCATTGAAAAATCCGTGAAAGATAATTTTCCTTTATTCTGTATAAAGCATTTGCTCTATACATGTAGAAACATAATAGAATAAAAATGGCTGAAATGCTGAGTGTGTGTGTCACATGTTTTTGAACATTGAAATACAGTGTGAGTAAAATATTTTGTTCTAGTATTATAAAAGCTGTTCTCATACCCATGATGTATAAATTTGGGAGTTTATTTTGTCAAATCAAAGTACCTTGTGAACCTCAAATCAACCATGTTGTGGGAGTTCAGAGTTACAATATTCATAATGTGTTTATTACTTGGGGTTGTAAGATCAATTCAGATTTGTTGAGCCATGTCAGACATGTTTGCCTTTGGACTTTTCATGGCTTGACTTGAGGCTGCAAAAGCACAAATACTTTGATAAGGTTTAAATGGGCACCCGACCATCAAAAGAAAACAAACTGTACAAAGCACAGTTTAAAAGCTTTGTTTCATGCTGTGGTAACCAAAACCAGTTTGACAAAATATCTGTATGATTTACTTTTGTGCCAAAATAACCAGTTTCTCTTACAGTATTTGAAATTTTGTTACAAAAAAGAAAACTGTTGGTAACATTCAAATATTTGGATGAAGTTTTATACAGTTTACTAGAAAACTTACTGCATGGGAAAGTCTGAAAAATACAGCAATCTTAAGCAGTTCAGGGAGGCATACGGATATTATATACATTAATATTCCTCATACTGAACATTTCCACAATGTGTGTATATATATATATATATATATATATATATATATATATATATATATAGTCTATTTATTTGGCACAACATTATTTTCAAATGCGTCAATCACTTTTACTATAGATACTGCTATTATGAGTTGACTTGTAGAAAAACAATAAATGGGAAAAAGGCCATATTTGTAGCCATTTGCTTGCAATCATTCTCATGTCTCCCAAACAATTGATGCTTTATTGCTGATCTGTATATTTACTGAGTGGTAATGATAGTTATTCTTTGCATCTGAAAAATTGAAAAAAAAAATAGCAGTCATCTATTTCTGCATACATTTTGTTTCGGCTGAAAGAAGAATTGGATTTTTTTTTGTGCTGAAAAAATTGTGGGAAAATGCAGAAAAAAAACTATTAAAATTTCTTAATTATGTTTTGTTTTGCCAGAAAAAAAGTATTTCTTGCACTGGGGATTATGATATGAATGGGCGTTAGTGCTCAGAGCCAACAACTCACTGCCAGTTAACATGTTCAAGTGCACAAAGCAATTGTACTTTTTTTGCCAAAAAAAATGTTTCTTGCACTGGGGATCATTATTTTAATGGGCGTTAGTGCTCAGAGCAAACACTTCACTATCAGTTAACATGTACATTGTAATACATTTTCAAATATATATATTCTCACTATATATTCTCATATAAATGTGTCAGTGATAAATGGGGGGAAAGATCCAGAAAACTCCAGTGTGAACTTTAATAAATAAACAGTTTAAGGCAACTAAGATTTAGCAGATGTTGGTACTGACAGGTTCACATTTACCAACATTTTTTCTGCCCGGGAACCATGGATTCCAGTGTGTAAAATATATGTTCAAAGTCTTGCAATTTGAATTAGGATGGAATAATTCTGATAAAATTACATGTATCGACCTTGATACATTTGTGAATTGTGAGTTGGGAGCTGGTGTGATACAGGACAATGGTGAGGAGGGCTTCTAGTTTCCCTGAGGAAACCTTGCAACAGGTGTTTTCCCCTGAATTTCTTTTCAACGGAAAATCCTATTGTGGAATGAGTGATATTTTTTTAGCATTAGAGCCCAAATAGAACAAGGGTTTTTTTTTCTTTTGTTTATTTAATTTCAAAAGTCAGGTGAGTTTGCTATCTGTAATAAAGCCAGTTTTTTGTTTCTGAGGAACTGTCTGGTCCTACTGCACAATATAAATACTGTATATACATTTATGTATATATAGTTTTCACTAATGAATTTGTGTTGAAAAGATTGCTTATGCCTTTATCTAGTGTTATGAAATATGGTTATCTTTGCAAATGCATATTCATGGTACAAACATCATAATGAGCATCCAATATGAGTATATTATGCAAAATAATTGAATGAAAATTTGTAGACAAATATATTTGATTTCCTTTATCCTTTTCGTAATAAAATAAAAAAAACTGTTTTATAACATTCGCACAAGTCAGACTTCATTCCTGCTTGCATTATTTCTATTTTACCTAGTACATTCAAACTTTCTTTGATATGTGACACTGTAGCACCTCAATTCAGGGCTATGATAACCTTGTGCAAATATGGAGACGACATAACACTTGATAGTAATGATGCGTGAAAGTGTTATGTCCAAGCAGAAATCATTACATTTTACCTGGAAATGAAAAGCGTGTTAAAGTTAATTATTCCTGTAAATGAAGGAAGTGTGTACGAAAAATATGTTAGTGTTCTGTGTGCTTACTTATTTGAGAGATTCTGCAAGATGACTGACAAAATTGAAAGCATGCCTTAAAGATAATGATGGCAAAAGATTATGCAGCAAAGATGAAAGGGAGGTATTACAGTATAGATAGGTTCTCCTTGGATTTTTAAAATAGGACTCTAAGAAAGTGTGATTGCTAGGTATATCACTGTTGCTAAGGGACTGCATTTGTTTATAGTTTCTTTTTGTGTATTTTATATTATTGCGAGGATGGAATTTGCTATTTTCAATTTTGTGGATTTTGGTTTTTCTATGTCTTCTCTAGTTTCCTTATTGTTACATTTATGGGGTTGCAAGTGAAGGTATTGTTCCGATAAAATCGTCCCAACAGTCATTTGGATAGGATTAAAAGTTATTGTTGTGAAACGATGAAATCTGTTAGTGGATGGGACAATAAGATAATCATAGTTAAATGATTGTTCATGCCTTTAATGAAAGTAAACATAGGGCCATCGGTATGTGAGATCTTGCAGTCAACATGACAAAGATACAACCAAATTCTCCAAGTAGTAATATTTCCTTATGCTGCTGGATCTGTAACCCCCTACGACATCTGAACACAAGAAAGAGACAGACGAGAGAGGAAAATAATTCAAAACCATAAATAAAATTAAAAATAAAGACCAACTTAAAATTTGTAATAATGGAAGTTTCTGTGCCATACTATAAGTTAAATTAAAGGTCTGAGCATCTAGAATCTAGGTGAGGATTGGCCTAATTACAGGTTTAAAAATCCTATCAGGAGACAACCACACAAGCCAGTTGATGTAGTCCTATCTTTTGACAAATCTATCCTGATAAGACCCTTATTATAACTTAATTGTTGAACCAGGGACCAAACAATTGGATCTTCCCAATTTGACCCATCATGTGGGTAGTCAATATGGCAAAGATAATTTGTTTTGGTGAGAGTGAATTTCTTTTTGTGTATACCAAGCTTAGCATCAATTTTCCCATGGCACAATTTTGCTATTAGTTAGACTTTTACCCTTCATAAACAGTTTTCTTGAATTAAAAACAGTAAGTTGGTGCATTCTACTTATTCCAGTTACCACTAACAAGAGAAATTAATGTAATCATCATACTATGACTGTTGAAAGAGAGCCACAAAATCAAGGACTGATGTGCTTTGCCAATATTTTTTATGAAATAAAAAAGAAAATATGTGAGTGAGTGTCCAGTCATATGCAGTTATTTATTGAAATGTATTTATATGAAATTTGTAAGGTCATCTTGTTTAAACAAATGACACATACTGATTGGATCAAAGGGACATGGAAAGCAGGTAGTTATAAACTTAATGGATTTAATGGATTTAACAAAAGTAAAGAAATAATGTCATTAATATGTGTCAATGGTTATAGTATTATAATATTTTTCATTAATGTATTGAATTTTCTATCTATATCTCCCTTTAATTCAATCACAGCACACACTCGCAAACCCACACATAGGCAACTGCCCCACATTATTGAAATTTACTGTAGGAAAAACAAGTGCTTTTATCTTGGATATACCTGTTCTTTCCTATAGTATGTAGGCTTCTCCCATTCCTGTGTCCAACATCTCCAAGGATGGGCCACCATCTATTCCCAGTTTACCAGTCATCCTCTGCACCTTAATTAGATCTTCAGTCTTGGCTTGCCTTGGGGAATATGGTGCCGGTCCACCACATAGAAAATGACCCCAGACTGTTTTGCTTGAAGAAGAGGAGCAACAGCACAGGGTTAGAGGTAAGCAATTAGAGTCACAGGGACTGGCCAACAAATTGTTGATGGAATTGGTAGAACTATATTGCGATATAATTCTTCTGAGTAGGGATAATTGCTGCAACACATTTTACTTAATCAAATGGGAGAAGGCTATTTGATTTTATATCCAATAAAACAGCTCTAAAATTTCAAGATTTATTAAGAGTAAAAACCACGAAAGCCTCAAATACAAAACTTTGCCAGGTAAAAGTTGTGAAGGTCCTATAGAAGTCAATGGGAGCTGCACTGATTTTTTTGGACCACTCCAAATCAATTTGGATCATTCAAGGTTTTCGTATTTTTTTTTTGCTAGGAATTGTCTGAAAAACTAGAATTTTCAAGGTTTTCGAGGTATTCTTATTTTTTAGTGCAGAGTTCAGTGTAATTTTTTTATTCCTACTTTTTTATTCGGATTTTATAATTAATCTAGTAGTTCATAGTTTTAGAGTTTGTGAGTTTGGTTGTGGTTTCAAAGACCACTAAATCATGAAAAAAAACCAGACTGTTGATAAATAGGCCCCCAAGTGTTACACTACTGTAACTGTGGTTATTGTTCAAATAATTATTTTCTGCTGTACCTTCTTAATAAAAGTGCATCTAAAATTTAAAGGACTGGAAACATTTGCAAGTGAACTTAGAACATGTTGCAGGACACATAATATATTTTAAGGAGGATGATAATATAGATTTATGTTTACAAATAGTTAACATTGTTTTTAGGTACACCCAGAACACACTGTAATATAATAAAGGGTAATTACCTCATTCAGAATGCAATCTTTATACATAATTACCATCTAGAACAACCATTTACACTTGCATTGTTCCATTTAAAATGTTTTCTTACATCTTCCGTGCATGTGGAGGAGGAAATTGAGGAATAAATACATATTATATTCATTTCCTCTTTCTTGTTTTTATTGATTCATTTTGCACCTTTCACTTTTTATATCAATGCCTGTCATCGCATTTCTTGTTTCCTTCAGAAATAACCTATTGATCAGAATTTTTATGACGAACAGCAATTTTTAAACGATGTGTAATGCATTTCAAATGAGAAAAACGACTTGCATGATTAAATAAAAACACAAATAGCTGATGTGTATTTTATCTTTTTCTCTCACTGGATAGATGGATAGATGGATAGACAAACACAAAATAAAATAATTTTCAAAAATTATGTAAATCAGCATGTGGAGATTTTTGAGTTCTTTTTTAGCTCAGTGAAATGTACAAAGAATAAGGCCACCCACCATAGAAGAGAAGAACAGGTGCCTACCACAACTTGTATTTTCTTAATTTTTACCCATTTCCTAAAATTACACATGACTGGGACTGGGAAAATTGGAGTTTACAATGCAGTGCTTCCACTTAGTGAGCAATAAACGATACACCTCAGGGGATCCTACAAGGAAAACAAAACACACAAGAGTTTTGCCATAGAATTGAAATAAACTTTATATTGAAAGACAAAAGAAAAAAAGGTAAAAACAGAGGACATCTAAACAGTGAAACACTAATGCAATGGGGGCATATGGGGGTTGAAAAAGAATGTTATAGAAAAACTTCTCTCAATGAGCCTTATTTTATGTTACAAGCACTTGGTCATACTCCGATTATGCTCATGGAATGAAACGAATAAGGCTCCTTCAGAAATGCTTTTATTTCTACTTCAGTTATTTAGCCTGAATATGGATTTCATAAGCATCCACCCAACCATCCTTTTATTTGATATACGGATATCCATTGGAGTACCGCCTGTATACGGTAAGCTGTCTACATATAATATTGTGCTCTATTTTAATATTTCACATTGAATATTTTCATACCTATTTCAAGTATTAATTAATAAAATAGCATGTGATTTGTGTGTGAAACTATCTGGATGTCGAAGTGCAAGAAAAGGCTTTACAATTGTTTTGTTTTCAACTCTAACCTTATCAAGAACAATGTCAAAACAATTTCTTTTCTACTGCAAAACATCACGCACACACTTTATTGATTCCTTTGCTTAGACGGAAAACATATAACTAAATATATTTTTTATTTGTTGATTTTCAGTTTATTTTCAATTACAGGATGCCCACTGCAACTTGAATGTTTAAAAAAAAACCATGAAATATACGTAGACATCAGGTAAGGCTCTGCAGTCATTGCTTAAGAGAATAGATTTGTTGAAGGCTTTGCTGACACTGGAAAAAAGCCAGTTTAATCTTATATGTTTACTTTTAACAATAGCTTTGTAAATTGAAAACAACAAAATAAGTGTTTTCTTAAAACCTTTATCAATCATACATCATTTATGAACTTGTTGTTGGTAAAGCCATTGCCAGAACAAAATGACTTTCCCTATATTGCATTCTGCATTACAAAGAGAATAAAATAAATGTAAGTAGCAACTGTTAGCTGGAATGTAAATCAGCATTTAAAAAATATATAAATACAGGAACTCTCCCCTGATAGGAGGTCAATGTAGAAGACAGTAGGTGGAGGTAAGAAGATATTATTGATTTAGAAAGAGTCTGGGGCAACTAAGTTGGTTACGGGTAAGGGAAGTCTTTTCCAAGCTAGCCAAGTTGGGATTGTTTACACTAGAGAAGAGGTACTATGTATAAATATATATGGGGTGCATGAAATTAAAATAAAGGAGGCTTTGTCTTAATCTTCAGTAAAGGTTTTTTACAGTGAGAGCCATGACGTTGTGGTGCATATTGTTTCACATGATACTTTGAGTTAAATGTATGCTTAGTTAATTACATTTCTTTTGTTTATTTTTAATTGCCTTTCCCTTTTTAAATGCTTATTAAATTCTGATAACTAAGTTGTGCATGACTCTGACAGATGACTTGCTCCCTAAGACTATTTAAAATGCTTCAGTAGACATACAGTGGCCTTGTCTGAGGAAGGGACCTGTGCTGTAAAGTATAAGCATAAAGGGACAATGACCTACTCAATTTAAGACTTTTACAATAAATGTAAAGGGCATGTAGATCATATTCTATAAATAAATCGACCGTGGTTGCAGGTCATCTTCACAGACGAACAAGAACTTTAATGAGCTTTAAAATCATTTAAATGTGCTTTATTTTTTTAAATTTTCATGTGAACCATACTTGATTAGTAATGAATGCACTTTCTTTATTTCTTAACACATTAGCGTGCCAAATGAACTTTAAGTAGGAGGCTTCAAAATGATTCTTGTTTTAAATAATCCAAATATATTTAATTTCAGTAATGATTGCTAACGAGACTATTCCCTAACATTTAATAAGCACAACAACATAATAATAGCCCAATAACATTTCAGCTGCACTTCAATATCTATTGCCCAAAGCCACGAAAATACACCAAAATCATGAAATATTTAAAGGAGCATTTTCAATGATAGGTAAAGAAAACTCCCACAGTGAGCTATCATGCTATGACTCTTATGTGCTCTGCAGAATGCTAAAACTGCAATCATATTCCTGAGTGGTAAACTGCTGAAGAGTTACATGTGTGCACCTCCTCTGATTCAAATCAGATCAATGATAATAATATGCCCACTTGACTGGAATATGAACTCAACAATGGGATCAATTTCAAGACACCCTGATGGGTCTGAATACACATTAGCAAACAACAAATTTGAAAACACCCAAATATAAAACTTGTAGTCATATTAGATACCAAACAGCAAGCAAGCAATAAAATGAAAATGAATAAACAGGCACACGGCTGTACTGAATTCACAAACGAATAAAAAGATTTAGAGGATAATATGAAAAGAATATAAACTCTAGGCACACTTTGTGCTTACACATTATAGTCTGATCATCCAGAAGAAGAAAGCTCGCTGTTTTATGTTTTAAAATGTATTTTAAAAGTTTCTCACCACTTTTTAAATCATCTTTTTAATACATATACATATAGGATCAGGAAACATCATAATGTATACACATCTACACACACACATATATACAATAAGTAAATTCTCACTATTTTATCCTTATTTAATCAGAATAAAAACTTATTTCTCAGCACAAATGTAAGCAGTTTCTTTAAATGTCAAGGAAACCATTTTTAAAAAGTGTCCCCCATGCACAGGTCTTTTTTCATCTCCTCACCTATCCACAAAGTTGTCCCCATTTCCAGAGTATGCACAATGGAATCTGACTAACATTGAACAGGTTGTAAAGGGCCATGATACACTTGTTATTTTTCCTTTTTTTGGCCTGATCAGTAACTTAACTAGAGGGGGGCAGGCCCTGGTGCGGGACACGCAGCCGGCCTTCCGCCCCCCCCTCCGTGCGCCAGACTCCAGTAGCGCACGAGCTGCCGGGGGTTGCTGAGGGGTTTGCGGGCCCTGGTCCAATTGCACCCCCTGCTCCCCCGGTAGTTACGCCACTGGGCCTGATCCTCCTTTATTCACTAGTTGCCTATTCATTATGAATCATTAAGGCAGAATGTTAGTGGTGACTGTTCTAATATTTAGAATAATATGAATAATATTTTGATGTTCTAAATATAACTGTGTGTTTGTAGCTGTCAGGTTTCTGTATACATGACATGCAAATGAGTGTGAGTGGTATGTGCTTGTATATAATTGGATAGCGTGTACATGTGTGAAAAAGTGTATGTGAGTGAATGTATGACTGGTCAATGTGTCTTGCTGATGAGTAGGTATGGAGAATGCCTGGAAAGTGTATTTATTAGGAGGAACTCTAATTAGAATTACCGTAGAAGAAATTAATACATTAGAATGATACTGACACTAAAAAATGACTTTTTAAAATATGAATGTACATTTAGGGGGTTATTTATCAAGGTCCGAATATCCAAACCTCGAATAATTCGTGGTTTTTGGAGCAAAATTTTTTTTTTTCGAGATTTATTAAAGTCGATGGTCCAAAAACTCCGGGAAACTCTGAAAAATTCAGGGAAAGCTCTGAAGTTTGCCCGACCCTATCTTTTCAGGCTTTTTTCTTCATAAATAAGGATCATTCGGGAATTCGGAGTTGCTCGAAGATTGATATTAGAAATACTGAGATAAATTTGGACCTTGATAAATAACCCCCTGAAAGTCTCCTATAGGTCATGTTGATCGTTTTTTGCTGAGAGGTCTGTTTTTGTAAGTAATTGTTACTTGAAGTTCCTAAACTTGACTATTTCGCCAACCTGACTGTCCCATCTCAGACTGTCAGTTAGAGTTTCTAATGCTAACGGACTCCTGCTGCACAAATATGGCAGCCCCCTCATACAGGAACATGGGGCATCAGACAGGTAATATAAAATCATCCTGCAAATACTTTATGACAAAGTTATAAGTAGCTTTCAAAGGCAATATTATGATGGATGTAAAAAAGAGTTTAATTTCTGGTGTCAGTATCTCTTTAAGGGGCCCATGTCCTGTTGTGTAAACCTATCTACACCAAAAAAACTGTGCAAAAAAAAAGCAGTGTAAAAATATGTCAAATTGATAAAGGTGTGTATTGTTATACAGCCCGATCGCAATATAAACCGGTGTTATTTTATGCAATATCTTAGGGGCTGATTCACTAAATTCGAGTGAAGGATTCGAAGTAAAAAAACTTTGAATTTTGAAGGTTTTTTTGGGCTACTTCGACCATCGAATGGACTACTTCGACCTTCGACTACGACTTCGAATCGAAGGATTCGAAGTAAAAATCGTTCGACTATTCGACCATTCGGTAGTCGAAGTACTGTCTCTTTAAAAAAAACTTCTACCCCCTAGTTCGGCAGATAAAAGCTACCAAAGTCAATGTTAGCCTATGGGGAAGGTCCCCATAGGCTTGCCTAACTTTTTTTGATCGAAGGATATTCCTTTGATCGTTGGATTAAAATCCTTCGAATCGTTCGATTCAAAGGATTTAATCGTTCGATCGAAGGAATAATCCTTCGATCGTTCGATCAAATTTTCTGCGCTAAATCCTTCGACTTCGATATTCGAAGTCGAAGGATTTCAATTTCTAGTCGAATATCGAGGGTTAATTAACCCTCGATATTCGACCCATAGGGAATCAGCCCCTTAATGTTGTAACCACTTCAACTACATGGAAAATATTCAAACAGCAAGAGAATTCCATAAAAAATGGTGATGAATAGTCGCCAAGATGAATGGCTGTCTGATGATCAAACGGAGATGTGTGATGTATTTGTATTTATGTATTTATAAATAGACTTATCTATTATCTTTTTCTTTTCATCTGAAAAGTGTTCTTTGGCTGACCTATGATTATATACATGTACATGTACTTTGTAAGGGCATACCTATTTCCATAGTAATACTTTAGAATAGTGATATATACTTTTTCTCAATCAAACAACATTTACTAAGTGAACAATTTCTCTTACAGTAAAATAAGTTTTTGAGTTGATGAAGTATGCAATGTATAGGGTTGTCTGTACCAAAACAGAACACACACCGGTTGATCTATAAAGTCTACAGTTAATAGAGAGACTCTGGGCACTTCCTGCAGAAATGTTTTCAATATTATATACTGTACATACATACCTGATAACTACCTGCAAGGAATACTGTTACGCAGTAACACATATATTTTATTATTGTTCTCAAAGCATGAAACGCAATACAAATAATTCCTTTCCACACGTGACATGATTGTCAATATTACTGTTTAAAACCTGTCTTCTCTAAAAGGTGCCTTAATGACGATTTTTCAGCAATGGGAATATACATCTTATAATACACAAAAGCCATGAATATCTATGGTCATGAAACTCCTCGGTAACTAATAATATCCTTATATTTTACAAGAGGGGGTACTTTATTCACTATATAATACACAAAAGCCATGAATATCCTGTAAATTATATCCTTATAAACGGTGAGTAGTGATGTCATCAGTTATAAACGGTGAGTAGTGATGTCATTTCTGTCACATGACTCACTAAAATTTGTGTATTATAATAAATAAAGTACCCCCAGTTGTAAAATATGAGGATATTAGAAGTTACCTCGGAGTTCCATGACCTGTATAAAAACACTCGGCCTTCGGCCTCGTGTTTTTATATGGTCATGAAACTCCTCGGTAACTAATAATATCCTTATATTTTACAAGAGGGGGTACTTTATTCACTATATAAAGCCATATGTGCAGTAATGATAGTCATACTTTGGAGAAATAATATAGGTGGAATGTTTGGAGGATAAATATTTAGGGGCAGATTCATTAAGGGTCGAATTTCGAAGTTAAAAATACTTCGAAATTCGACCCTCGAATTGAAATCCTTCGACTTCGAATATCGAAGTCGAAGGATTTAGCGCTAAACGTTCGTTCGATAGATCGAAGGATTTTTCGTTCGATCGAACGATTAAATCCTTCGAATCGAACGATTCGAAGGATTTTAATCCAACGATCGAAGGAAAATCCTTCGATCAAAAAAAGGTTAGCAAACCTATGGGGACCTTCCCCATAGGCTAACATTGACTTCGGTAGGTTTTACCTGCCAAAGTAGGGGGTCGAAGTTTTTTTTAAAGGGAAAGTACTTCGACTATCGAATGGTCGAACGATTTTTCGTTCGATTCGTTCGATTTCGTTCGTATTCGAACGAATTTAACCAATTCGATGGTCGAAGTACCAAAAAAATACTTCGAAATTCGAATTTTTTTCATTCGAATCCTTCACTCGAGCTTAGTGAATCGGCCCCTTAGTGTAAAACAGGATCAGTGTGAATCAGAAAATCAAAGCATTTACTTCTTCCATCCTCACGTGAAGTTCAGGCTCTCATCATCTGCGCTGTTGTTATTGAACTACATTGTTCATTGAGACTTACAATTAAAGGCTTAACCAAAAGGAGAAATTGGTTTGTTTCTTTGCCTTGCAGACGGCAATTTTACTTTTAGCTTGTGAGTACATAATGCAGGACAACTCTTTAATACACTTTAGCACGAAATTATACAGCTAAAATGAATCATCTCAGACAAACTTGTCAGTTAACGTAAATATGAAGGGGCAGATTTACTAATGAGGCACTTCGCCGGTTTACTAGCGGGCGCAGGCGTAACTTCGCTAGCGAAAGAGACAGACACTAGTGGTCATTCACATTCTATAGCCAGACGAATTTTCGCTCTGGCAAATGGACGTTACGCCCCAAATTCACTAAGATGCGGATTTTACTGAACGTTACCTCTTTCGCTAGATCAGACCAGGCGAAGTGCATTGGAGTGCATAGATCTTCCTCAATCTTCTGTTACTTACATCATATTTTTAGTGGAAAAAGTTTCTAAGTCCCAAAAATCCTTGGCATATTTTTCTTTTTTCAGAGTGATAGCCTGCAAAAGTCCTTAAAATTTTTTTGGGTAACCGGGTTCCCCCATACATTTTCTAACATATGGAACATTAACTATACAGTGGGTTCATGTGTAGGGCATCATAATAATAATAATATTATTAATAATATTTCCTTTTCCCTAGACTTATGTAATGTATTTGCTGCAACATTTACATCCATACAATAATTTCCTGTTGTATGCAAATTAGCCTGAGCGAAGACCTCTAACGAAGTCGTGCTAGCCATAATTGAACGCTAGCGCATCTTCGCTTTGATTGCCGAAATAACGCTAACGAAAATTTGCCAGCATTCGGCACCCTGGATGCAACTACGCATCTTAGTAAATTAGTGTTGTCTGAGCGAATTTTCGCCTGCCAAAGTGTTGCTGTGGCTGCGAAGCTGTAAAATAAAAAAAATAGTGGAAGCTATTTAATCGGGGAATCATATTCTGATCAGATTTCCTTTTCTAAAAATTCAGTTACCTTGTCCTGTGGGTATTTTATACGTGGGGAATTTTTATTTAATTCATTCAGTATCTAGTAATACCCATGAGCAGTCTGATGTCTGTTCTAAAGGTGGCAATAGATGTAACAATTAAGATCTTTCCCGTGACCAATTGTTTGTTTTGATTACAGACATTTAGGGGGTTATTTACTAAACTCCAAATACCTCAAAGATTTTTTGTGTTATAATAGGCTTTTAAAAAAATCACACATTTTTCAGAATTTATTAAACCCCGAGCCTGAATATAAAAACACAGCAACTCAAACCTGTCGAGGTTGCATAAAAGTCAATGGGAACAGTCCCATTGATTTTCGGTTGTGTCGGGGGTTTCGGGCAATTTCACAATGTTTTCAGAGCAAATTCACGGAAAAATCGTCAAAATCTGAGCTTTTCCCGCAAAGGTAATTTTTGGGAAAATGTAATAATAAATAAGTGTTAAAAACCAGAGCGGCTTAGATCGGATTTTGTAGCAGCCGATATTGAGATAAATTTGGACCTTGATAAATAACCCGCTTATAGTTGAACCTTCAAGGTGCTCAATCAAAATTTTTGGACTTCGAACGACGAGCCAACCGAACCTTTGTTTCGAATGATATTATCTGTGCTGCTAAGGTCACCTTAAGATAGAAGCTGAAACCTGCTGTAAAAACCAATAACTTCCTTATCTAGCATGAATCTCTGCCCCCTTTAGTATATTGCACCTTCCTTCTCCTTTGGATAGTAAGTCGGTCAAAAGAGCTGTCTACTGTGCTTGCTTGCTGCCTTTTGCTGGAATGCAAATGAATCATGCATGCGTAGTAGACAGTAGACCAGTTTCTTATTCAAAGGAGAAGGAAGGCTCGGTATAGTATAAGGGTGTGGAGCCTCATGCTAGATAAGGAAGTTACTGCTTTTTGCAGCATGTTTCAGTTTTTATCATAGAAAGGACATACTGTAAGACTCAGGAGGTTATTTACTAAACCTTGAATTTTTTTGGTCCAGGTTTTTTGGACAAAAATTTAAATTTTAGAGGAAAAACAACTTGAATTATTCGAAGTGTATTAAACCCAAAGCTGCAAAAAGTCTGAATCAGAAAATGTGGCATCTCACACCTGTTGAGCTCATGTGTAAGTCAATGGGAGATGTCCCTTTTACAATTTGAAGATATTGTGATCAGTATCTTCTGATATTCTGAAAAATTCCGTGTTTTCAACGATAGCCCAAAAAAATCGAGTGATTCAGGCATCAAATCCATAAAATTTGTACGATTCAGATTTTCAATTGGTTTTATCGAGTTTTTTCCTGACCCAACTTTATAAAGTTATTTTATTGACAAATAAGATAAAATCGTCGATGAAGATTGGTCGAGCTTGGTTTAATAAAAATATGAGCTATTTCAGTTTTAGTAAATAACCCCCTTAATGTACAGAGAGAGTTATATAATTTTGGGGGCTGTTTAGAGTTGTTTTAGGGATTTTAAATAAAAAGGCTTACTGATCCTTTAAGGAAGCAATATTACATATGTCCTGATTATAATAACAGGAGAAAAATTCCATATTTTTTATGGATTTATAAATAAATTTACATACATTAGTATGAAGGATTATCTGAACCCATTTTTGATGAAAAAATAAATGCTGATTTTAAAATCTAAAAGCAATTTTCTGTAGATAAAAGTTAGTAATTCTAGGAAAAATCAGCAGGTTGGCTTGTTATCTTATTCCATAAAATATTGAGCTACATACTCAAGTCAAAGGGAATTTTTGTGTATGAGTCATTTGAATCACTGCAACCCCCAAGTGAGCCTCATCAACAGAATGGGGCTGGTTTAGCAAGGATTGTTCAGAAATCTGCAAGATTTCTAGCAATTTGGTGTTTGCTTCAATATATCAAAGGTTGATTGCAATAAAATAATAAAAGTTTCATTATTTTGTATCATTTTTCATTTCAGACACCTTAAGGAATAACTGTTGGGAAATGTCAAATCCTATACAAGGCAAAAGATAATGTGCCCCCTTTTAAAAAAAATATATATTTCAGTGCAAAATCAATCAAAATTATTATTGATGGAATGCACTTCCCCGGAAGCACAGATGTGCTTTCCTAGTTTGTCGATCAGATTTAGATCGAATCAGAATGAGTCATTCTGGCTGGGTCTAAATTGAATCCAATTTGCTGAGAACTGTTATTTGCTATAACAAATTGCAACAAGGTTATGAATCGATCAATCTTAAAGGAGAATGATAAATCATCCCATTCGTTCAATGCAGTTGGTGGTTTTTATAAGAAAATCTGCAAATGTTTTTTTTTTATATTCTTGTCATTCATGATGATTTCACTTTTTATTCTCTCGCTGTCCAGTTTGAATTTACACACTTTCTGTATTTTGTTTTTAAGGAGCCAGTCACCCGAACAACCAAGATGTAGTTTGACTAACAGACTGTGAGATGCATAAGAGAGGGCCTAAATACAAAGATAAATGCTGAAAAAGAATTTTAGCAAAGTCTAGCTGGGCACCGCTAACTATGGCAGAACATTTTTATATGTTAGGTCCCTGAGTATGGGAAGAGCTGTGGCAACAATAATGTATTTGGTAAGATAAATAGTTTATGTTTTTTTTGTAACTTATATTTTTATTTGTTTTCTCAAAAGAAAAAAAAAAGTACAATCACAGTGAAAGATACACATGCCATAGAGTGGATAAAGTGCAAACATACATTTCTGCAGTATCAATAAGACATAATGAAAGAAGCACCGAACAATATGTGTTGTGCTTTACTCCCCTCACATAATTCCTTCCAAACAGCATGTGACTATAAGGACTAAATTTAAGAGCTTTCCAGCCCAAGTACCAGAGTAAGATTTGTAAAGAACATTCATAACGTAACAGGCACTGTCATGACCATGATGTTTAGCAGAAGTAGTGAGTGAAGGCATGAGTGAGAACATTATACACTATTGTTTATAAGTAAGCCAAACAGCAAGGTCAATGCAGTGACCAGGAACAGTAGTAACAAAATAAAATAAAACTAAACGAAGTAAAATAAAGTAAAAGAAAATAAAATAAAATAATAGTCGTAAAATAGTAGTCGTAACATAGTAGTCATAACCATACAGATAATTAACCGTGAAACGGTGGCACCAGTATTATCAATATCAATGTCAATGGGGGCACCTAGAACTACACTATAGTTGGACTGAATCAGTTGAAAGTAGTACCCAGGCTGACCAGACCTTCAGAAAACTGGGAATAGTGTTCTTAATATATGCAATCCTATATTCAAAATCTTTATTACCATCCACTTTCCGATAAATTTCTCGTAGGGAAGGAAGGTTAGGCGTTTTCCATTTAGCTGCAATAGATATTCTAGCGATCGTAAGTACATGATTGAGCAGTTTTTGTTGAGCTGTAGTAATCCCTAAAACCGGTTTGCCCAATAAGAATGTAAGAACATCCTTCTGTACGTTCTCATGCGTGAACCGTCTTACAAGGCCTAAGATTTCATCCCAAAATGGTCGGATCAGTACACAGTCCCAGAATATGTGATGAACATCTCCTGGGGCTTCGCCACATCTCCAACATAAATTAGAAACCCCAGGAAATGTTTTGTGCAACCTCACTGGGGTTAAGTACCAATGCATCAATATTTTATAGATATTCTCCTTCTGCTTGGTACAAGTTACACTACGTTTAGCATTATTCCAGATAGATTCCCAATCTTCCTGGGTAATTTCCACATTTAGTGCCTTGTCCCACTTGACCATATAAGAATGTTTGTGGTCACGGATACCAAAGGGGTCACTAACCATAGCATAAATTTTGGATATTAGTTTCTTTTGGGGAAGGCCTTTAGAAGCTAATTGTTCGAAAGCAGTAGGTAGATTATTCTTAAAATATTGAGCGAACGGTGTCACATAATGCCTAATCTGGAAATACATAAACCAATGCAACTGCGCACTCGGAAGTTTCAATTTAAGATCATCATAGTTAAGCATAGTCTTCAGAGAAGTGTCCAAAACATCCCTGATTTTAAACAGAGAAGTGACCTCCCCAAAGCTATTAAAAGGAGCAGAAATGGCTGGGGGAAATAGGGGATTTCCCGAAAGTGCCAATAATGGGGAATAAGGAGAGCATAGTTTAGATTTCAGTTTCGTTCTATTCCAGATTGCTAATGTCAATCGTGTTGCATTAAGCATTGGTATCTCTAATTTAGGAATTTTCAGAGGCGCCCAGAACCAAGCATTGGGATGATATGGTTGAAACAAAGCATTCTCCACTTTCACCCAAATAAGATCCGAGGACCAGAATGTCCACGCTAACACTTGTCGTAATTGGGCCGCCTCATAGTATTTCTGCAATATAGGCAAACCTAGCCCTCCCTGGCGCGTTGACGTTCCCAAGGTATGTTTATTAATCCGATGGGACCTACCGCCCCATACAAATTTATGGAAAGCAATTTGCAAATCCCGGAAAAAAGAAATGGGATAAATAGTTTATGTTTGTAGTACCTGTTAAGATATATATATATATATATATATATATATATATATATATATATATATATAATTTATTTCTCTAATGATTCCTTAGCTCTTTCAGTATTATTGTTGCAGGCACTCACATTGTTTATATTATCCCCTTAATAACAGTAAAATAAAAAATAAATACAAGTTTTTGGGCTGATAGTCTTCAGTGATCACAATAGCTTTAAAGCAGGCAAATAGCATGAATATCTAAAAATGAAATAAAGCACAACAGCAGTGAAACTTTGTTCACTTCCGACCACTTTAATGTGTTCACCACTCCGCTTTACTCCGTATTAATTCTCATTGTAATATTTGTTTACGGGGAGGCACATTTATAAAGGTTCAAATTTTGAATTCATGTGAGTTTTTTTAAACTCTACTAAATTTGATTTTCTTCGAGATTCAATTGGGGGATTATTTATTCAAATTGAATATCTTAAACTCAAGCAAGTTTTACCGACCCAAAAACTTGATTATGACCAAACCCGAATCGAGTTTTTTCTACAAAAAAAAATTGAATGTCAGGAAGGCTACAAACATCTTCAAATTGGTCACTGGACCTCTCCCATTGACTTATACATGAATTCAGCAGATTTTAGGTGGCAAATAGTCGAATTTGAATTCTTAAAGGGCCAGAGTTTAATAAATCTCGAAAATCAAATTAAAATTTTTTAAATAATTCAAATCAAGTTTGCATAATTCACTAGTTGAATTTGATAGTTTAGACCATAAAAAAAATTAGAAAATTTTAATTTTTTTTTTAAAATAAATCTGCCTCTTAGAGAACCCGGACTCAAGACTCAATGGTTTTCAACTCCAGATAAATGGACTTTCCAGTTCCTTTGTCCAATGCATTTCACAGGCATCAGCCCGTTTCTCAGGGACTTACTCTCCATAACCTTTAATTTTTTCATTATACACCCAATTAACTCCTCCCTTACCTGCACACATCACTTTATTTATTAGCCAAATATTTAAAACAACAATTAATTAAATATTTCCACCGTAAAACACAATCAATTGTTAATTGTTTATAACAATCCATAACATTTATATAGTATAATAAAATACAAAAAAAAAGTTTCATGCTGCTATTATAAATTATTTGCCAGATTGATATCTGCATTTAATCATAGGTATCATTTGTTATCATAGTTTTCCCCTCCACCACTTCTATACCCATAATCTTTAACCCATCCAGATTCCCTTCATGAAAATCCTTACACTGTTTCGTTGCAGTGTGTTGGTCTCTAACCCTTCCTTATATTTCTCAAATGTTCAGAGAATCTAGTTTTTAATTTAATAGTTGTTCAGTTCTTCCAACCGTTGTTTTTCTTTTCCTTATATTCTAGCATAATCTATTTTGGTATTTTCTTTACCTTCTCCAAAGCTAGATTCAATTCCAAATAGCATGCTTATATACTGAATACTGATCAGCCTTACATTATATAGATTGTGGATAGTTTTAAAGGGGTGAAGTAGCAACCTTTAATTTTTTTTACAATTCTTTTTTTTTTTTTATGTACTGTACACCTTTAAATAGAAACAAATACAGGTATAGGCCATCTTCCATACTCCATTTTAAACAAATAATTCTTATTTTAAGAAATGATTTATGTTTTATGTAATAAAACACTACTGTGTTCTTGATCCCAACTAAGATATAATTAATCCTTACTTTAGGCAAAACAATATTATTGGGTTTGTTTAATGTTTAAATTATTTTTTAGTAGAGTAGTATGGAGTTCCAAATTTAAAAAAAATCCCTTATCCGGAAGACCCCAGGTCAAGAGCATTCTGGATAATAGGTCCCATACCCATATTAACTAAATATTACTTTGAGTCCCTCTGGCTTTGCTGGGGATTTTTCAAATTTCCATAAACAGGCAATAGCCGTGTCAAATTTAAAGAATTGCAAATGCTTTGAGGTAGTAAATATGATTGCTATGTGATTTCTATGAATTGTATACAGATTTGCAGTGTTTTGCAGCAGAAAAAAAACATTTTAGGGTACATCTTTTCTTTGATTAAAATCTCTTTTGCTGGTCCAAGCACAGAATAAAGGTCAAGAAACAAATCAATCATTAAATATTTCCAATAGCACAGAATAGAATAGATTGTGTTTGTTTTGTATTGCAAACTAATATTCAAACAATATGTGATGCCACCGTGGTAATGAAGCATGTGGCTTGGCAGACCATCCTAGCTATTATTTCTGTAATATACTGGTATTAATATGAAATCCTGGGCTTTTCAGAAACAGTGCCTGCAGGATCACCGAGAGGCTCCAGTGATGGACTGCTAATGCTTCTTCCTCATTCACAAGTCGTTTTTATTTCATTTTTTTTTAAATCTAGCTGGGCTCAGACAGGAGTTTTATGCTTATGTCTCTATATTTAAAATTGGCAAATTCCTTGTTACATATAATATGGTCACAGATTGCTACAACAATAGACAGTTACAAAGAAAAGTTATGTGTTTAATTTCTCAGTGCCTTATGCAGAACACTTGAAACAACCCTAAACTGTGACTCATACACAAGTATAGCAAAATGTATGCATGGGCTTTTGGGCTGTTAACACAAGTGCAATGTAGATTTGTTTTTATAAACCGTTCTTCTTCACAGGTCTGTGGAGCACAATTTAAAAGCACAAATGTTTCTCTGTAATGCAAAGTGTAATTTACAGGGCAGAGATAACCTTATCCATTAGCACAGCTGCTATGTGGCATTCGCATGGTAACTGCTGCTTTACATTGATTTTGCAATGGTAAATTAAGCATAGTTTGCTGTTCATACCAAAACATTAAAACGACCATTTGGACTGTGGCAATCAAAGGCTGATTCCAAATATGAAAACCATTGTCCAAGATCCTAGCTAACTGCCTATACTGGATCTTTCTAAGATTGACCGATTTGGATCAAACAAAATTTGTCTTTAAAGTGATACTGACAGTAAAAACTACTTTTTAAAATATGAATGTACATTAAGGGGGTTATTTATCAAAGTCCGAATTTATCTCAATATTTTCTGCTACAAACTCCGATCAAATCTGCTCAGGTTTTTATGCTTATTTATTATTACATTTTCCCAAAAATTTGCTTTGTGGGTAAAAATCAGATTTTCATGATTTTTCAGACTTTTTCATCCGACTTTCAAGTTTTTTTCGTAATTTTCACCCGAAAACTTTGGGATATTGCCCGAAACCCAGCGCACATCAAAAAATCATTGGGACTTCTCCTCGACAGGTCTGAGATGCTGGATTTTCAGATAAATACTTTTCCATCCTGCAAAAAAATGTTAAAAGTCTGATTTTATATAAAAAAAAATCACAAATTTTTCGTGATTATTGCATTCGGAGTTTAGTAAATAACCCCCTAAAAGTTACCTGTAGGTCATGTTGATAATTTTTTGCTGAGGTTTGTTTTTGTAAGTAAGGGGCTGATTCGAAGGTAAAAAACGTAGAATTTTTGAATTTTTTTTTGGGCTACTTCGACCATCGACTGGGCTACTTCGACTACGAATCGAAGGATTCGAACTAAAAATTGTTCGACTATTCGACCATTCGATAGTCGAAGTACTGTCTCTTTAAAAAAAACTTCGACCCCCTAGTTCGCCATCTAAAAGCTACCGAAGTCAATGTTAGCCTATGGGGAAGGTCCCCATAGGCTTGGCTAACTTTTTTTGATCGAAGGATATTCCTTCAATCGTTGGATTTAAATCCTTCGAATTCGAAGGATTTAATCGTTCGATCGAAGGAATAATCTTTCGATCGTACGATCGCACTATTTGCGCTAAATCCTTCGACTTCAATATTCGAAGTCGAAGGATTTCAATTCCCAGTCGAATATCGAGGGTTAATTAACCCTCGATATTCGACCCTTAGTGAATCAGCCCCTAATTGTTAGTTGATGTTCCTAAACCTGATTATTTTGCCAACCTGACTGTCCCATCTCGGCCATCTCAGTTAAAATTTCTAATGCTAACGGACTCCTGCTGCACAAATATGGCAGCCCCCTCATAGGCGAACACAGGGAGTCAGACAGGTAATGTAAAAGCATTGGGCAAATACTTTATGGCAAAGTTATTATTTGCTTTCAAACCCAATATAATGATAGATGTCAAAAAAGAGTTTTATTTCTGGTGTCAGTATCTCTTTAAGATACAAGCAGCAGATAGCGTAAGACAAGCTCTGCAACTGATTTAAACAATGTAATCATCTTCCCAACACTGCAAACTCCTTTTCATAGATATATGTAAAGTATTTGATTCAATTTACCGTCAATATTTATATTTTATTAAACTGAAAAATGTTTTTCACCATTCCTCAAGCACCTTCTTAATAGATCCAAAATTTCATGAGAGAGTCACTAGACAAGGCCAACATCTCTTGTTCAAACTTTTTGTATTAGGAATAAGGGTAAGGTCTCACTGGGAGATTCGGGGAGATTTAGGGCGACTAAATCTCCCCGAATCTCCCAGTGTGACCTTACCCTAAAACCTTTAACTCACCTCACAAGAAGAAACAAATATATTTCAAGTATCCAGATAAGACATCAAGACTATAAGCAGAACCATAAGCAGAACCCTTTTGAAGAAGATATACTCATGGTCCTCGCAAGAGCTTAATTTATCTTCCTAATCTTTAGGGTTAGTTCACAGGAGGAGATTCGGGAGATTTTGTTGCCTGGCGACTAATCTCCTCTTTTTCTGAGCGACAATCTCCCCAAACTGCCACAGCGTGTTTTCCCATAGGCTATAATGAAAAGTTGCCTGCGCTAATGCACACGCGGCAATGTGTTTTCCATAGTCGCCCGAAGTTGCCTCAGTGAGCTTCTCTCTTTATTATTTACACAAAATTAGCGATGGGTGAATTTGCTCTGTTTTGCTTCGCCGAAAAATTTGCGAATTTCCCGTGAAATTCGCAAAATGGCGTACAATTAGCGGAACGGCACCGGCGTCTTGTTTTTGACAGCGGCATACGTTTTTGAAACCGGCATCTGTTTTTTACACCGGCGTCCATTTTTTCACCTGGGAATTTTCACGGCCATTTTGCGAAATTGAGCAAATTCGCAGCAAATTCCCGTCATTACACAAAATTCTAAGTCCTTATATGTATTTGCCCTAGCCTTAGTTAAACTGTTACATTCCACTGCCTAGGGGTAAAATATCTTCAATAACTGCAATATACAGATGTAATTTATTGCCATAAAGTGCTCTCTTTCTATTTTTCATTTACTTTTATATTGTTTTCTCCCCTTGAATCCCCATTCCTTTTCTCTATTTTTCCCTACTACCTTGTCAATTGTTATCAATAGGAATCACACAATGCATAAAAGGAAGACCACAGAGAAGTGGCAACTGATGGGTGGGGGATTTACCAGTTTACTTGAAGAGCCAGTTGACATATCATATAGCTTTCTGTGAGTTACCTATTTTGTGCTGTTTGTCTGTTATATAGAAAAAAAGTGCTACAGATTTTATTCATGAAGTTGTTCGCATGCAGTTTTTGGGATGTCCCACCCCCTTTTGCAATGCACTATTTGTATGTTGTGAACAGTCCCATAAATAAATCTATAGCAGGGGACAAGCTGCACATTGCAAACTTGGATGTCATGTGATTTTCTTCTATATGGTACGTGTTTCCCGATAGGTGGGTGTGGCATATATATGTATACATGATTTACTGAATTTGAAAACATGTTGGACTAGTGATTGCTCATCTTTATTTTATGTTTGTCTATTATGTCAGCGTCCAGGTTAAAGGGGGCATGAAGGGAGGGGCTTAATCAGTGGAGTTTCAATAAATACCCACTAAAAACCACTGAAAAATAGCAAGGAGCAAAATCCAATTCCTTATAGATTTCATATGAATAGGAAAA
Organism: Xenopus laevis; assembly: GCF_017654675.1. Classification (NCBI taxonomy): domain Eukaryota; kingdom Metazoa; phylum Chordata; class Amphibia; order Anura; family Pipidae; genus Xenopus; species Xenopus laevis. The sequence goes on along the minus strand of NC_054381.1, from coordinate 117,713,302 downwards.
GGTGAAGTAATCAATTTTACAGTGTACCAGCATCAAAGTAAATGAACCAACAATATCTGTGAGCATCCAGCTCATGACCTTTTCCTATACTTGTAATTTTATTTATAAGATGTAAGTTCCAAATGGCTTAGTACTAAATGGGAATTTGTAAATATCATCTTTGGGGTCACTGATTAACATCATGCTATTCAAAGTCTTACATGATAGCAGCACAACAGTTACATCTGTTTTGCAATATTTATATATTGTCATTGCAGTCCCAAGAAGTTCATGAATGTATCCACTCTCTTGCCTGATTTTAGCACCTAGCATACGCCATATAATACTGTAAGAGCTGGACAAAGATGCACATAAAAAAATTTGGACAATTATATCTGTTTAAGCAGCACCTGCAAATAAAATATTTTGTTACAACAATATTTTAGATGTTCATGTCAACTGGGTATCAAGCCAAAAAGTGCTGGACATTTAGGGGCCCATTTACTTAGCGCGAATGAAGGAATAGAGGAAAAAAACTTAGAATTTTGAATGGGTTTTTTGGCTACTTCGACCATCGAATTGGCTACTTCGACCTTCGACTACGACTTCGACTTCAAATCGAATGATTCAAACTAAAAATCGTTCGACTAGTCGACCGTTCGATAGTCGAAGTACTGCCTCTTTAAAAAAAACTTCAACCCCCTAATTCGCCACCTGAAACCTACCGAAGTCAATATTAGCCTATGGGGAAGGTCCCCATAGGCTTTGCTATCTTTTTTTGGTCAAAGAAAAATTGTTCGATCGATGGATTAAAATCCTTCGAATTGAACGATTCAAAGGATTTGAACGGTTTTTCGAACGAATTGCTGTAAATCCTTTGACTTCGATATTCGAAGCCGAAGGATTTCAATTCGGCAGTCGAATATTGAGGGTTAATTAACCCTCGATATTCAACCTTAAGTAAATTTGCCCCTAAATGTTTGCTTATCCCCACTAGAGCACTAAAACCATTGTATTTTAATCAGTTTGGGCCAGATTCAATTCAGTGAGAAAAATGAACTTGTCATGGACAAGATTCAATTTGAGAAAATTCAATTCTCCAAATTCAGTTCCAATTTATTTCCCATAGCCTACAATAGAGTTTTCACGTGATAAACCTTGAGATACGTTTTTCTGAATTGAATTGCATCTCTAATTGAATGAAGTTCATGACTTTTTGTGTTTTAACCCTTTTCTCCCTGAATTGAATCTGGCCCTTTATGTGTTACCTGTAATGTATATGTGAACTCTCCAGCCCAACTGGCACTCGAATGACAGCCCCCGTAGCTACATAGTTGTGTATTTAAATTGCATTAGAGCCTCAGTGCAGGGTGAGACTACATTTTGTTTGATTGCATAAAAAAAACTTTCTTGTTTGATGATACCAGTCCTTGCAAATAATATTTATACATAAATTATATACTCTAGGATAATACAAAAATATGAACTGCAATGGCACCTCTGCAGAAATAACACAAAAATGATTCTGTACGCATAACATCTCCATAGATGTTATTATATTTTCTGCGCACACTAATCTACCTCTAAAGCTGGCAAACCCCTTGAAATTAGTGGCAAACTTTTAAAAAAGCTGCATCAGGATCAGATTTTAAAAATAGACTGAATTCTCATATCTTGATACACATATTGATTATCACATAAGCACTGCTAGGTCCTGAGTAGATGTAGCAATTTACTGATAATTTAGCTATTCTCTACTTATTATATTTCTTTATAGATAATGCCACTGCACTAACATAAACATCACAAAAATAAAAATACGAGATATTATATTCTACAAAAATTTATCAATATAAAACATTTAGGGGCCGATTCACTAAGGGTCGAATATCGAGGGTTAATTAACCCTCGATATTCGACTAGGAATTAAAATCCTTCGACTTCGAATATCGAAGTCGAAGGATTTAGCGCAGATAGTTCGATCGAACGATCGAAGGATAATTCCTTCGATCAAACGATTAAATCCTTCGAATCGAACGATTCAAAGGATTTAAATCCAACGATCAAAGGAATATCCTTCGATCAAAAAAAGTTAGCCAAGCCTATGGGGACCTTCCCCATAGGCTAACATTGACTTCGGTAGCTTTTAGATGGCGAACTAGGGGGTCGAAGTTTTTTTTAAAGAGACAGTACTTCGACTATCGAATGGTCGAATAGTAGTACTATTTTTACTTCGAATCCTTCGATTCGAAGTCGTAGTTGTAGTCGAAGGTCGAAGTAGCCCATTCGATGGTCGAAGTAGCCCAAAAAAAACTTTGAAATTCGAAGTTTTTTAACTTCGAATCCTTCACTCGAAGTTAGTAAATCGGCCCCATAAACTCCACAGTAAAGAAAACAAGAAAATATAGGTTTCACGCAAATAGGCTCTGAAAAGTTGTTGATTTTTAAAAAATCTGAAAAATATAATAAACAACATTTGAATAAACTTAGTTCCATTGACTTGCATTTCTCCTGCATTTTCCATTGGTGACATGGTTCGTGTTTTACAACCAGCGATTCACACTGACACCAATACTAAGGTATATTTAGGAGATTTGTCCTGTGTAGTACAGATTTCCAGCAGGTGACAAATATCACCATGTGCCATCAACAAGAATAATAATTATAGACAAATCTGTAACCAAGTATCAAGTTGTATAAACACATTCTTTAACACCATTTAAGGGGCAGATTTATAAAGGGTCGAAGTGAATTCGAGGGAATTTTCTAAGTAAATTCGAAGTCATTTTTTGGATAATTCGACCATCGAATAGGATACTACGACTTCTCATTTACTTCAGATTTGATTCAAAGTAAAAATAGTTTGAATATTCAACCATTCGATAATCGAAGTACTGTCTCTTTAAAAAAACTTTGACTTCAATTCTTCGCCAAATTAAACCTGCCGAAGTGTTATGTTAGCCTATGAGGACCTTCTACAACCATTTTCTAAGTCTTTACACATCGAAGTAAAATTGTTTGATCTTACGCTAAAATCGTTCGATCGAACGATTTTACTTTGATCGTTCGATGGCCAAATTCAGTGAAAAACTTTGATATTCGAATTCGAAGTATTTTAATTGCATGGTCAAATTACAAAGTATTTTACACTTCGAAATTCGACCCTTGATAAATCTGCCCCCCCGAAATATTTCTGTTAAAGCGACAATCATCTCACTGTTCTACATTTTTAGTCTTCATAATTCATCCAGGCTCTGGAAAGTTGTTGATTTTTAAAAAATCTGAAAAATCTAATAAACAACATTTGAATAAACTTAGTTCCTTCTTCCTCCATTATCAATTAGATAATAGGCTCTCAAAGTAGTAGTAGTATTACGAATAACAGCTTTCTTTTACAAGGTTCATTAATGAAAAGGCATTGTTTGAAGAATTTTAATTATTTGTTGTCAGTGTTAGTCATATTGTTTTATAGTGATATGCTTAATTTTATGATATAAATCACTTTCCCTACCTTTCAATCCCCCCCCAATTTATTTGCTTAATGTATCCTTTCCCTTTACTTAAAAGAAAGATAAATAAAGAATAATTTAAAACAATAGCAAATTAATTAATTTCTTGTTATGATGAAAACAACCGTCTTGTATATAAAGCTTGACATGAAGTACAGCAATTACACGTTTTTATTTATTTCACAGTAAGAGCTGTACTGTGTAGCGTCTGTACATACAAATATTTAATAGATTTGCCTTTCTTTGATTCAAGAGTAAGTAAGGGAGGGCACTAATGTTCAGAATCAGGCTTGGTTGATTCCTACCAAAGGGGTTAGGTTGGATTCGGGTTGAGACATGGTGGAGGGTAGTTTGTTCACTCCCATTTCTACAAAGCAATTATGTAGAGTTCTTTCTCCACGAGATGCATTGTTGATCAGAAATGGGAAAATGCCTTCCACACACTTTTGCCACAAAGCATTACGCACTATTTATTATGTAGTGGTGCTTTTTTCTGTTATGGTGGCTGTTGCTTAAAAAGCCAACTGCAAATATTAGAAGGGTATCAATTTTCTTTTGAACATACTATTCACATTGGAATAGATCACTGATCATTAAAAATTACTATTTTTTTAAGTCACCATGTTTTTTTGTATTTGTTTCATAATAACAGATGTATTAATGAACATGAAAATATTTTTCACCATTGCACACCCTTTCTATTTTCCAACAGAATGGCTCTTTCAAACGGCACAGGATCAAAATCAGACCAAGTTAATATAATGGAACCTCCCAGTAAAATCAGGTCTAGACCATTCTGTTGAATAAATAAGGAGATTGTACTCAAACTAGACATGAAATGAAGCTGCAACATTCAATTGAGAACCAGAGAACAGGCAAGAAACACTAAATGGAGTTCATACTAAATGATTTATTTTATTCACCAAATATGATAGTAAACATAAGTGCATTTTGGGCATGGGCAGAAATTTCCTTTATAGTAGGAAACTTTGTTCAATGCAAAACCAAATGTTGGATAGAAATACTCTGGACTCATCCTTTCTATCCCTTTTTAACATGTGCCCCAATCAAGAATGATCTGGAGGGAGGCGGAAGTTGGGAGGCAAGATGTTATGATCTAAAAAATCTATGGTTTTGGGTGGTTGTGGCATATCCTAAATAATGGCACACTGGGTTAATAGGTCCAATATCTGTATGCAAATTCAAATTTATTATTTTATTTCCATTTGAATTCAAGACCTACTTTCTAACAATCTACATTTAAATCAAGTGGGAAGAATGTAAAAATGAAAACCTTTAAAAAAAATTGTTCTACAAAACAAATCTAGGTAACTAGTGATGAGCTAATCTGTCCCTTTCGCTTTGCTGAAAAATTTGCTAATAATGCATGAAACGCCAAAAAAATTTGCTAAATGCATTGTAGTCAATAGGCAACAATTTTTTTAATGTGCGCCAATGTGTGTTTTTTCTTACAAGGACGTTTCTTTTTGTCCAAATGCATTAAAGTCAATGTGTGTCTTTTTGAAAGTTATTTCTCATTCAAAATGCATTAAGTCAGTGGGTGTTTTTTTTCTTGCTGCAACTTTTTTGTCTTGGCAACTTTTTTTGTGAAAAAAAATGTACATGACAAAATGCGGAATTTCGCCACAAATCCATGCCTGGCAAAAAAAATTCACTCATCACTATACTTAACCCAACATAAATCATGGTACACATTTTCAGTTTTTTATTTGTAGTTTAAATAGAATATTTTAGAACCTATCTGACCATTCAGCAATGTAAATTGATCTTTTTAAGGCTTATATTTCCTCTCATACTCTTTTAAAAATAAAAGTGCCCTTTTTATCATGCATAAAGGAAAGTGTAAAGAGTGTTCGGCCTTTCATACAGTTAATTAGATCATTTGTATTACTTTTAAGAAATGATATAACAAAATAATGATTTTAAATTTGACACTCCCTAATATATGTTTCCAGTAAATTAACTGTCTAAATTAAGGCAGGGAAATGTGAAGACTCCTCGTTCCCCGTGTCACAAGAGGTAAGAATACGAGTCTCAACTAATCATTAATTGATTAAAGCATTTGCTGGCCACGGATGGCTAACACAGTACCTCTGCTACTTGATAATCGTAGAACATTTTGGAAAGAATTATAGTAAGATTCACTGTGTGTGATTTATCACTTAGCATAGTCATTCTATTTTGCGAAAATAAAGCCAGTTTCCTGGTTTACCTTGATAATGTAAAGGAATTTACAGAAAGCAAAAATAAGCTTTTCAGTACATTAAAATGTGTATTTTTTTTACAACGCCACTTTATTGTGAACTGTAAATACTATTTAGGCTTAAGTAAAATACCTGAATGGTATTAAAATAAGGAATAAACATTTGGATGACTGTTTTCCTTTAACATGTTGGTTACAGAACCTTGTTTGGATGCTTTCCCTACAACAGTTTTCGGAAGCTGCCTTGTATATATATATTTATAAACTTTCTTTTTTAGAATAAAGTCATTTTACTGTTCAAAAAGTGACGCAATGGACAGGTGTTAGCAGTGGCATAACTAGATACGGCCAGGCCTGGGTGCCCGATGTGCACTGACCCACATCACCAGAGAACCTCCGTCCCCCTTCAGACGCACTGTTTCTGTCCACTGCTGGCATACAGAGGCATTAAGATTATTTCAGGGTTGTCAAAGCACAGTTAGGAGGAATGTGGGGAAGGCAATGAAGTATAGAATTATAGGTATAATCATATGATATCTAAGTCAGCTTAACCTCTTATACTTCTGCCATGGGCATATGGTTTTGATAAGAATGCATCTTTTAGAAATTATCCATTAAAGGGGTAATGTGGTCAGTAAACTAATGAGAACCTTAAAGTATTAAAGAATAGATTTCTATTACAACTAGGGATGCACCGAATCCACTTTTTTGGATTCGGCCGAACCCCCGAATCCTTCGTGAAAGATTCGGCCGAATACCGAACCGAATCCGAACCCTAATTTGCATATGCAAATTAGGGGTGGTAAGGGGAAAACATTTTTTACTTCCTTGTTTTCTGACAAAAAGTCATGCAATTTCCCTCCCACCCCTAATTTGCATATGCAAATTAGGATTCGGATTCGGTTCGGCTGGGCAGAAGGATTCGGCCGAATCCGAATCCTGCTGAAAAAGGCCGAATCCTGGCCGAATCCCGAACCGAATCCTGGATTCGGTGCATCCCTAATTACAACATATACAGTATATAATATATTGCATATAAATATTTATTTTTAACCTGTTTGAAATGCAGCACAATACATAATTAGTTTTAAATTTCAAAGTGTGAGGTGACTAAGTAGTGGTGAGTCGCTACAAAAGATGACTGAGGATTTGATTCCATCAACAGCAACTACGTTTGCATATGATGAAGACGATATTGGAAAGATTCTAAGCAAGATTAAAACTGTGGACCTGGTGCTACTAAACGACAAGGGATACTGCTAAAGAACTGTTTAATCTACATTGCAAAGAGATACACTACCAGTTTGCAAGCTAGCTCACTTTCAGAGTATATTAGCTAAGAGACATAAAACCTAACCTTTGTACGGTCAATTACCCCCTACAACAACTGTGGCAAGAAATCTGCAACAAATGTAGCCAAGATTTGATGCTACTAACAGTTGAAACATTGACCGATAAGTTACAAGGGATTTGTTTGGCAATTGATAACTCTTATGAGAACCTTGTACAAGAGAGAGGCAACTACAAGAGGTCCTCTGCACTCAACCCATTATCAATATATTTAAGACAGAGACATTTTGTGCATACTGCTACTGAAAAATGTCTTACCCTTTAAACAAAACAGGGATTGTTTGTCCATATATTGCAATATATTTAAGCTGGCCAACTACGTCAAAGTCATCCCATATCTGGCCAGAGAGAGAGGCAAGCAACAAGCTGATAGGCTTCTCAAAGAACAAGAGGTAATGCTTACCATGTGGGGAACCATCACTGAAAGGAAGCGGGCCAAATTTGAACGAGACACGAGAGACTACCAGGAGTCCTGAGTTTACACGTGGTGCAAGGAGTGCAGAAAGCAGCGCATTCAACAGACTCAAGGGACCAGCCACCCAGATCATCTGGAATATAGATGTAGACCAATGCACAATTCCAGGCAATTCAGGGATCCTTTCAGAAGACGTTATAGCCGCACACAGCATCGCTCCTCCAGAACCCTAGCAGAGAGCCCTTCCAGCAGAGAGGAAACATTCTGTTCCTTTGTTAGAAGCAACAGGCACCGCTCAACCTACTTTGAACAAACCCCGCAGTCCATGGGCACCGGCAACCAGGGATCAATAGCCGAAGAGAGATTGCAACAAGACAAGGTAAATAATCTTGTAGTTAATCTCTCTTCTTATGACTTAAGTCCAGTTGAACTATTCCTTCTTAACAGGGGTTTGGGTTTTGTACCTTCTTACGATACAGAATATGCTACAAGGGATATTTCATTCCATTCCTCAAACAGAGAAAATGTGCCGCTTTAAAAACAGAAGCACATTTACCCCAGAAATTAACAATGAGTCTCTGTCAGCCTTTGAGAAAATTGTTACATATGAAGTAAAGCAAGCGTGTAAAGCAGACATAGGAGGGGGGATTGTGATTTTGGATAAAGATAAATATATGGTAGAAGCACTTACACAACTTGAAACACCTGGTCACTATGAAAAAATCTGTGGGGACAGGCACATGAGAATGACTTCATACCAAGCCATGTAAAAGACTTTCTTATAAATAACCCCCTCGTACCCTGGTGCTTTATCTTCTGCTTACAATCCATAAATCCTTATCTAACCCCCAAGGGAGACCAATCGTATCAGGGATACCACTGGCTAAATTCGTGGATAGTTTCCTCTATTCCGCAAGATGATCCAATATGTAGAAGAGGCCCTACTTGACACAGAAACTCCACATCAGCTGATATATTATTACATTTACTGCTTAAATATTGTGTTGAAAAATAATTATTTTCGATTTGCAGATGAGTTTTACTGGCAGAGACAAGTGACAAAAAAAAGAAATTACCAAATACACAAGGGCAAGTGTAGCGGGGCAAACCCCTGCGTGTTTAATTCACATCAGTCATGTGACGTTTCGGGGGCAGGCCCCTTTGTCAGACATGATGTCTTTTTAATCGAATTTCGAGTTCATGGAAGTTTATGGGAGTTTTTACAAACTCCCATGAACTCTAAACTCGACCCTTGATAAATCTGCCCCTTAGTTTTAATTTTCAGTCCCGTGTAGCATTTATGGTTATATTTGATGCACTATAGTTGCATTTAGTAATTCTAAACTACGGGCTTCCCTACGACTGAAACCTGTCTGATAAAACTGAGTTGTCATGTGCTCATATAAGCTTCATCTTCCCATACTTTTATCACCCTAAGCTCAATAGAAAGTTAATGTTTCATCACACAAACAGTGTTTCAATTCATTTCTTAGAGAGGATTCTGCTTCAGTGACTTAATACAGCTGTCACACCCCTTAAGCATCAGAGATGGTAAAACATATGTACCTGAACAGGCACTTAGTGGTGTAGAAAAATACATCAAGAGCAGTTCAGCATATAAATATCCTTATAATTCCAAAATGCAGCATATGCACAGACCTTAAAATAACAGACACACTGCATAATATAGCTCTGGGCATGACAGGATCAATGGGATTTCATTTTGTACTCTCTCCAATGAACTAAAGAAAAAGATCCATCTTTTACAACTAATCATTTAGAAGCAAGGCTGTCCATTAATCTCATTCCTTGCATTTCAGATAAAATTGGTTGAATTCAAATTAAATCAGTATATATATATTCCAAGAGCAGTGACTATATTCTTCCCTGTAAATTACCACTTCTTAAAGTTCAAACTAATGTTGATTTTAATAGTATTTTAAATATTCTTTGAATTTAATATAAAATGAATATTTTATATAAGGCCTGGGTATATGCAGCCTGTTCATCCTAGTGTGCATTGCAACCCCTGTGGTGTTTAAAAACACAGTTTGCATCCTCTTTATGATCCCATAAAAAATGTATTCTTAGAAACATTGCCTTAGTCTATCAAGGGAGCCTTATCTTATTACATATTTGTTTTTATTCAGTTGTGTGGGGTCAGCCATAGTCACGGCAGGCTAGAGCAGAGTGGGCTGCAATTATTTCACAGCACTGCACTGTGTATTTTTATAGACATGCGTATTTAAAGGGCCATGGACATTAATCAGGTTTCCAATAAAAAGAGTAGCCTGTTTATTCACCAATTTGCCAGCATTGTTTTCCTTTCATTTAAAATTTATATTGTAAGTCCCTTATGAGATATGACCATTTATAAGCAAGTACAGGGAACATGGGAACTATATCATTTTATCAGGACCTGTGGTTTTCTAGATAGCGAGTCTTTCCATAACGTGGATCTATCAATCAATTTTCTATTTTTTTCACGAATTTCAATAAATGTGTGGTTTTCTATTTTTTTTGTTTTAAAAGGCTCTAAAAATTTAAGATTTATTAAGTGGAAAAAACATGAAAACCTCTAATACAAAACTTGTCAAGGTCCTATAGAAGTCAATGGGTGCTGAGCTAATCTTATTGGAACGTTTTTAATCAATTTGGACTTTTAGAGGCGTTTGAAATTTTTGCTAGGAATTGTCCAAAAAAAAAAAAAAAAGAAATAAAAGATTTTTAGGGGTTTTAGAGGTATTCATATTTTTTTCATATCGTTCAGTGTTTTTTTCCATTTGTACTTTTTTTATTCTGATCTTTAAATACATTTCCTAACATTTGTGGTTTTAGAGAAAGCAACGTTAGCGTTGGTTTCAAAAACCTCCACAACCACTTAAATGAGACTGTTGATATATAGGCCTCGAAGTCTACTAGAAAATCATTTAAACATTAAGGGGGTTATTTATTAAAATTCGGATGTTAACATATCGAAAAATGTGAGTTTTTTCACTAGAAAACTTTTTTAGAGGGAAAAAAACTTTTATTGATTTATTATACCCTGATGCTGCATTTATTATTCCCAAATGCTGCAAAAAGCCAAAATCCGAAAATACGTCCTCTCAGACCTGTCAAGGTGCTGTTCAAGAAAATGGGAGAGGCACCTATTTCAATTTGAAGTTTTCGTGGTCTGAGCTGGGTTTGGCTTGAAAATCTGACTTTTTCTGGGTTTTCGGGCAAAACTCGAAAAATTTGCTCTATTCAGGAAGAGAGCCAGAAAAATTAGAGCACTTCAGGAAATGTCTGAAAACGTTGCTCGATTTTATCAAGTTCTTCTGTGATCTGATTAAATAGATTCATAGTTACATAGTTACATAGTTACATAGTTAAATTGGGTTGAAAAAAGACAAAGTCCATCAAGTTCAACCCCTCCAAATGAAAACCCAGCATCCATACACAGACCCCTCCCTACTTTTAATTAAAATTCTATATACCCATACCTATACTAACTATAGAGTTTAGTATCACAATAGCCTTTGATATTATGTCTGTCCAAAAAATCATCCAAACCATTCTTAAAGGCATTAACTGAATCAGCCATCACAACATCACCCGGCAGTGCATTCCACAACCTCACTGTCCTGACTGTGAAGAACCCCCTACGTTGCTTCAAATGAAAGTTCTTTTCTTCTAGTCTAAAGGGGTGGCCTCTGGTACGGTGATCCACTTTATGGGTAAAAAGGTCCCCTGCCATTTGTCTATAATGTCCTCTAATGTACTTGTAAAGTGTAATCATGTCCCCTTGCAAGCGCCTTTTTTCCAGAGAAAACAACCCCAACCTTGACAGTCTACCCTCATAATTTAAGTCTTCCGTCCCTTTAACCAATTTAGTTGCACTTAGTCTCTGCACTCTCTCCAGCTCATTTATATCCCTCTTAAGGACTGGAGTCCAAAACTGAACTGCATACTCCAGATGAGGCCTTACCAGGGACCTATAAAGAGGCATAATTATGTTTTCATCCCTTGAGTTAATGCCCTTTTTTATGCAAGACAGAACTTTATTTGCTTTAGTAGTCACAGAATGACACTGCCCAGAATTAGACAACTTGTTATCTACAAAGACCCCTAGATCCTTTTCATTTAAGGAAACTCCCAACACATTGCCATTTAGTGTATAACTTGCATTTATATTATTTTTGCCAAAGTGCATAACCTTGCATTTATCAACATTGAACCTCATTTTCCAGTTTGCTGCCCAGTTTTCCAGTTTAGACAGATCACTTTGCAAAGTGGCAGCATCCTGCATGGAACCTATAGTTCTGCACAATTTAGTATCATCTGCAAAAATAGAAACAGTACTTTCAATGCCCACCTCCAGGTCATTAATAAACAAGTTGAAAAGCAAGGGACCTAGTACAGAGCCCTGCGGTACTCCACTAACAACACTGGTCCAATTAGAAAATGTTCCATTTACCACCACTCTTTGTAGTCTATCTTTTAGCCAGTTCTCTATCCAGAGCTTTCTGGATAACAGGTTTCCAGATAATGGATCCCATGCTATACATTTTGGGGGTATTTACTAAAACTCAAATTTATCTAATTTTTTTATAAAAACAAAGTTGACCTAACTCCCATCCACAAATTTAACTCATTTATCAGCTCGAAAAGTCGGTTCATTAAAAAAGTCTCAACAAAATCGTTGTACAATTTTTTCGAAATGTTGTCCAAAAATACAAAATTTTACAGATTATCGTACAAAAACCAGTGCAGATCACGATGTCAATAAACATCTTCACGGACATCTGCCATTGACTTCTACATGACCAAAACAGGTTTTAGATGTTGTATTTTCAGAATTAGATTTTAACAGCTTTGGGGTACAATAAATCTAAAAAATACTAGTTTTTTTACTTTGAAAATGTATGTTTTCCCCTTGAAAAAAGCAAGGGTTAATAAAAAGACCCCTTTGTGTAGAAATACACAAGTTTTTGTGAGTCTATATGGAACATTGATTAATTACTTCAGACAGTATATAATGCACATTGCTTAACTTTCATTACCAAACTTGATGAAAAATTATGGGGACCCTGAAAGACCATTAGAGGTCAGTCACATTAACATTATCAAGGTAGAGGATAATTTTTAGAAAAACAAATCAGTGAGACTACATAAATAAGTAAACATTCAAATTGTTAGTTTATTCGAGGTAGAAAAAACCTCACAACCTCACAAATTTGAACTTTGATAAAAAAAAACCTAAATGTTGGGGCCGCAACATTCAGTATTATATGCCACCACCTTGCCCCTTTTTTTGGGGGGATTCTACACCTGCCCTATGTCTATATGGGGGGGGGGGATTCTACCCCTGCCTTATGTCTATATTTCAAGCTAACATTGGCCAGTAAAGTAATTTATAAATAACTTCCATAACCCAAGACATTTCTTCAAACAACTTTAAGGTTTTTTTACAATCTACTCCAAACTACATAAGAGAGAAATATGTAAACTTCATATACCATTAAATCTATAAAGCACTGCCCCCCTGAGATTTTCATGACGCCAACACTGCTCTAAACACTTGCAATATTTTATTTAAGTGTTATGTTATTATATCTGCTCTTATTTGAGCTGATTGATTGGTTCTTCCTACGTAAATACTTTTATAGTTTTTTTGCATGCCACTTCTTTACTTTACTGAAAAATGTGATGCTTTGTGTTACTTTTTATTTTAAGAGTCAACTTTAATGAAAATTACAGGGATTAAAGAAACAAGGATAGAAAGATCAAGTAAAAAAGGACAATTTAGCATGGGGCCATATTAACTGGGATTAACACCTTATGTTTCCAGTCCGGTTATTGATTTTAATAATAAAAGGGAAGGAGAGAGTAGGGGTTGCAGGAAAAGCAGTATAAGGTATGGCATATATTATCCAGAATACTTGGCACCTGGGGTTTAACAAATAGGGGACCAGTATATAAATCATAATAATTCTTGGTGTCTTTTCTGTATTTTTCATCACCTGAACTAGGTAGGTTTTACAGTCTATAAATGTCTTATTTAGTTTGTCTTTTAAACACTTTTGTCTGTAGGCTTTACTTCTCATTATATAAGTTGCCTAATATATCATCATTGCTCTTATCATTTATGTGGTTCTGACAGAATGGGCTAGTTATACACTGCTGATCCACCTGCTTAAAAATCCCATTTATTATATGGTAAGACCAGACCCCGTTAAATGTCCCCTGCCTTATATTAGTGCTGACATCCAAGCCAAATATGTTTAAATGTAACTGTTTCTAGAATGGCGTCTACATTTTAATCAGGTATAGGAGTTCACTGCCGAACTTTCCCACTAAAATCAAGAAACTGTCTTGGTGGGATGCTATTTTTTTGATAATTTGGTTATTTTGGAGTTTCCAGAACAGAATGACCAATTTTTTTTGAAGGTCCTGAGGAAGTAAACATTAAGGGAGTGATTTATTAATATTCATATTTTTTTCTTTTCCCTAAATTAAACTTTTTAGGGCTAAAATTTGTGCATTAGAGTAATTACGCTAAACCATGACATGACCATGACAGACATATTATTTATTAAATGCACAGTCATATGAAAAGGTTTGGGAACTCCTCTTAATTCTTTGGAGTTTTGTTTATCAGTGGCTGAGCTTTCAAAGTAGCTACTTCTTTTTAATATATAACATGCCTTATGGAAACAGTAGTATTTCAGCAGCGACATAAAGTATATTGGATTAACAGACAATATGCAATATTCATCATAACTAAATTAGACAGGTGCATACATTTGGGCACCCCAATAGAGCTATTACATCAATACTTAGTTGAGCCTCCTTTTCCAAATGTAACAATCTCTAGACGCCTCCTAAAGCCCTTGATGAGTGTCTGGATTCTGGATAGCAGTATTTTTGACCATTTGTCCATACAAAATCTCTTCAGTTAAGTTAAATCTGATGGTTGCCGAGCATAGATAGCCTGCTTCAAATCATCCCATAGATTTTCGATGATATTCAAGTAAGAGGACTGTGACGGCCATTCCAGAATATTGTATTTCTCCCTCTGCATAAATACCTTTGTAGATTTCGAAGTGTGTTTAGGGTCATTGTCTTATTGGAATATCCAACCCCTGCGTAACTTCAACTTTGTGACTGATGCTTAAACATTATCCTGAAGAATTTGTTGATATTGGGTTGAATTCATCTGACCCTCAATTTTAACAAGGCCCCAGTCCCTAAACTAGCCTCACAGCCCCACAGCATGATGGAACCTCCACCAAATTTGACAGTAGGTAGCAGGTGTTTTTCTTGGAATGAGGTGTTCTTTAAAATAAGTGAATGTAAAATTGATGAGAGTGCTAGTCTAATCATTTTTGTCATTTACATTCATTTTTTATTTTATTTTTATTCCAAGATATTAAGGGATACATGTACTGTTAATATGAATTAATTTTGTAATAACAGTGCCACCTGCTGGTTAGTTTCTGACCAGTCTGACCACCAAGTAGTCAAGGAAGTTGTCAGGAGAAAGAAAGAGGCTGCTTTGATGTTCTGCTTAGGAAAAAAATAGAAACCTTTATCAAATCTTTCCTAACATTAGAGCAGCCTCTTTCTTTCTCCTGACATCTTCCTTGACTACTTGGTGGTCAGACTAGTCAGAAACTGACCAGCAAGTGGCGCTGTTGTAACAAAATTCACTCATATAAACAGCACATGTATTCTTTAAAATGAACAGACGTAAACAAAAGATTATGCTAATGTTGAAAGTTAAAATATTTAGCAAAGATATAAGGCACTTCCTCCAAGAGGTTGTATTTTAAACTAGATAACTCTTTATTGTTCATAACAGAATATTGGTTGACACAGTAAAAGGAAAGTTTAAAACAATTAGATGAGTATCAAAGCACTGAAGCTGACAGCAGGGTTTTGGGGATAGAGAATGGGGAGTTGTGTTTTGGATGTAATTATTCTGATTTGTTTGTTAACTCCGTAACCCAGCATGTAGTTTTCTTGGTTGTAATTTGCAATTTGCTGACTTCTTTGAATTGTTTTATTGTTTTTGTCACTACTTTACTAGTTTACTGAAATTAGTGGTTTAAATTACACTTCTTGCATGATATGTTCTTTTAAATAGTTACAGTAACAAACACCAAATAAACAAATAAACTCTTTTATTAATGGAAAAGTCAGCAATGAAATATGATACAAAATTATCTGTCAGATAATCTTTTTCCAAACATGTTTTCCGTAAAACGCCTGTTTTTTTTTATCATTGGTTCTACCAATTCATATTGGTATTTGTTGATGAATGGCATAGTGAGGGTACAAACACACTGTATAACTGCTCCCTTAGTCTGTGATGCATTAGGCAGAAAAAAGTAAACATACCAAGGGCATATTTATAAATGTGTGTAAAACACTGTGGGAGAAATGTAATAGAAGTTGTAAACAGTAAAAATATTTGCATATATAAGAATAAAAATTTGCATTTCGAAACATATTATTCCTTGTTATTGGTCTTATTTCAGAAGACCTCTGATTGGGGCACTTCTACGGCAGTTGATCATGCGGTCATTTACTTGGCCAAAAAGACCACCATGCCTATTGATGATTCCTCTGCTCTAAAGGATCCTATGGCAAGGTGGGTGGAGTTTGACCTCAGGAAAGGTTTCCTGGTGGCAGGTGTAGCTTGCAGGCCAAGGGTGGCTACAAATTGGTGGCAAAAGCCATGTCCATGTGGGTTGATTCCATATACATAGCTATTTCTGAGGATCAGACAGAAAAGAGATTTCTGCAAGCTTGGCACGGTAGCTGTGAACCTTACATGACTGGCAAACAATTCCATGGCCATTTTGGTGGAGACTCAGCATGGTATCTGGCTTAGATCATGGTCTTCAGATGTCTCCTCCAAAATTAGCCTTTTTACACTTACCTTTAAGGGTTCATGTGTGTTTGGCTATCCCCGTTTGTCTGACACCTCCATTTCAAATGGGTCCTGGATGTATTATGAGGGGGCAATCACCTAGAGTTTGCCATGCTGCCTGTTTGAGATTGGTTTATAGTGTCCTCTTATCCCAATTCTGGAGAAAAGAGAGAGGCCTTGGATGTGTACATCCAGTGGCTGTTGGATGAGGAAGTTGTGGTACCAGTCCCAGCCTTGGAATAGGGCAGGGGCATCTATAAATTTCTATTTCTGGTGAATAAGGCCTGAGGAGGATTTAGACTGATTCTTTATTTACACAAAAATAGAAGTATCAGGTTTGTGTAAAACCGGATACTTCTATTTTTGTGTAAAACCTGGGTTCTTCTCAGAAAGCATCATAGAGTGATCTTTTTCTTGCGTCTTCTTTCTTTTCAGTAGAATGAAAAGCTGAACCTTAACAAAAAATCTGGCTTTTTTACTCTACTGGGCATGTGTTGGCCCCGGGGTACCAAAGAAATAACCCAGAGTTTTTGCAGTTCCACCGGCCCAGGGTGTCAGGTAAGTAAATACAATGACTGTAGGTGCCTAATTTTTAGCACCCCTCCCCAGTGATTGTGAATTTCTTGATCCTTAACTTTATCACTTAACAAGCCTTTTATCAGCTAACACATAAATATAATACATAAAGTATATGCCAGAATTTTACACTTTGTGGGTGCTATTTTTCATTTTATTTTTATTTATTTTGTATTTTAGCTTTTTTTATTTTAATTTAAAATGTTGTGGTAACCACAACTTCTCCCTTGTTAGTTTATACAGAAGCAGTGGCCACTTTATTTAGCTCCCATCGTTTCCAGCTATAGTCAGGTGATCCCAGTTGTGTTCAATAAAAGGGCAGCCATGTTTGGGAGGTTTAACATTGAAAGCAAGCAAGTAAGTTGCAGATAAAACTTTGTCCCTGTGAAAAATGTATAATGAAGTAACCTTTAAAAAAATGTATAATGAAGGGGTAGAATTAAAAAAAGCCTGACACGTTTCAGACTTTAACGGTCCTTAATCATAGGCTAATGTCCAATCACAAAGCAAGGTTTAAATCACCGGTCATTTTAGTCATATATTTTCATTGTCTCTATCTCAAACATCAAGGGGCAGATTCACTAACTTCAAGTGAAGGGTTCGAAGTAAAAAAACTTCGAATTTCGAAGTGTTTTTTGGGTTACTTCGACCATTGAATGAGCTACTTCGACCTTCGACTTCGAATTGAAGGATTCGAACTAAAAATCGTTTGACTATTCGACTATTCGATAGTCGAAGTACTGTCTCTTTAAGAAAAAACTTCTACCCCCTAGTTCGCCATCTAAAAGCTACCGAAGTCAATGTTAGCCTATGGGGAAGGTCCCCATAGGCTTTCCTAAATTTTTATGGTCGAAGGATAATCCTTCGATTGTTGGATTAAAATCCTTCTAATCGTTCGATTCGAAGGATTTAATCGTTCGATCGAAAGATTATTCCTTCGATCGAACAAACTATTTGAGCTAAAATCCTTCGACTTCGATATTCGAAGTCGAAGGATTTTAATTCCCAGTCGAATATCGAGGGTTAATTAACCCTCGATATTCGACCCTTGGTGAATCGGCCCCCAAGTAACAATGCACCTAAAAACATGAACACTTCTCTGATTTTACATGAAATATTCAGCGAAGGTAACAGGGGAGGCTGATATTGACTTAAGCAATTTGTTTGCACAAAGACATTTTTTCATCTACTTGACGAGGAAAAGCTACATCTCTCCCTTTAAAGATAATTACTTTTCTTTTTTTCTGCTACTTATCTATAATAGTCAGGTGAAAAATGCTATGCAGTTCTGCACAGAAGAAAATTATGTATTTTGAGATGGCCCTGGGTGGTTTAACTTTTAAAAACAAAATAATGTATGATCCTGCAACAGACATTTACAGGGATTGTGAAATCCATAGTACCGGTAATTATTTTATACAATCAGTATTTTATTTTCTCTTATACCGTAATATCATAGTTCACGCACTGAATGTGATGCAAACATTTTGCAGCTTCAACAAGTCTTTGAGAAGACATTAAGTAAACCGTGTGCATTATTAACATGCATTAAAAAAGGCAAGGGGTGCAAAGAGAAGAAAAATGACATTAGAAAGGAATGTTTCCTTTTTTTTTTAGAACATGCCAATAGAATCAAAAAGCCAGTGAGTTCTTAAACATGGTTTATTTTATCCCAGCATCCTCCAATATAAAAATGTTTTGAAGGAAATATCTTCATAGTGTGGTTGGACAGCAATGACTAAGAGGAACACCAAAAAATGAAAGTGTTTTAAAGTGATTAAAATATCATTGTTGCCCTGCACAGGTAAAACTGATGTGTTTGCTTCAGAAACACTACTACAGTTCATATAAACAAGCTGCTGTGCAATAGCAGAAATTGAAAAAAGCCTATATGGCTCAGGTTAAATAGTGGATAACAGATAACACCATTATGTTCTACAGAGCTTATCTGCTGTGTAACCTGAGCCTTTTCTCCTTTGAATGGCTGCCCCCATTGCTACACAGCAGCTTATTTATATAAACAATAGTAGTGTTTCTGAGGCAAACACACCAGTTTTACCAGTGCAGGGCAACATTACCGTTCTTATTTGGTAATGTTACTGTTCCTTCAAAGAAGACTAGTAACAGGCGAATCTGTCGTGTTAGCTTGGCAAAAAAATTTGCAAAACTATGGAAAAATTCACAAAATGGTGAAAAATTGGCAAAATGGATTGTTAAGTCAATAGGCGTCAAAATAATTTTGACACCCAAAAATTTTGACACGAGCAACAATTTTTTACGAGCGACTCTTTTGTCCAAATGCATTAAAGTCAATGGGTGTCCGAAAAATGTTGATGCGACAATGTTTATGGTCTCCTGACGATTTATTCGCCAGGCATGGGTTCACTGTGAATTTTCACATTTCACCACCCGCAAATATTTACGTGAAATGGCTGCAAAAATTTGCAGGCGATGAGACATCACTAAAGACAAAGACAGGTTGATTTCAATATACAGTTTGGTCATTTTTAGCCATTAAGTACTAATATTTGTTCAACCAGGGACCAATACAAAACATAATTTGGCAGATAAAACATACAGTACAGTACTTATTGGACAAAGATGAAAATCTGCCTGTTAACCTAAAACTTAATGTTTTCTCACTGGTTCATAGCATCCTGATAACAATAGCTGACACCTCAAAGGTGGCCAACACAACTTCATTTTACAATGTTCAGCAATTTCTTTTAAAATAGATACTACCGGCAAGTGACAGCTACAGTAGGAGGTGCTTTCATCTTATCTGTAAAATAGGTTTAGGGGTTTGCCCTTCTACCTAAAGACACGGAAGAGTGACACAGTTAGTAGAGCTTGAGAGTTTGTTTAGCTTTGGTTTATGGTATATGCGTTTACTTAAAGAGTAACTTTAAAAAGCTTGAGGAAAAAGAAGCAGAGAGAGAGAGTTCTATTACACATAAAACTTATAACGTTTATATTCAGGGCAGCTAAAGTAATATTTCCTTTGCATTTTTTACAGTAATCCATTGGTTTTAATTAATCAACTCACAAGTATATTACATGAATAATAATTGATAAGCAAAACAGGTTTCAGAATAAATGGGAACTGTTGCTTCAAAATATGGTTCCAAGACTGTACCGTTCTTCCCTGATATCCAGCCTTCTGGCAGCTAATGGTTACAGATAATTGTTCATCTATGTAACTAGAGAAAGTTTGGTGGATATTAGAGAGAAAGAAACAAATTCCTTTATGACATAACCCTTAGCACCTGAACATGTAGCCATTTAAAAATCTATTTTATCGGCCTTTAGAATGAATACCACATTCCCACCACTAAATATTATTAGTACATGATTAGTCTCTCAAAAAACACAGTTCAAAGCTTATGGTAAAATATACTTTCTCCCTAGATGTTTCCAGCATTGTCCTAAAGATGAAAGGTTTGTAAAAGGTTTGCCCTTGTATAACATATATTTGAACACATTCATATTATCCCTCAAGGTTACTTCTTTTGCTCTTTTCTTTACGCCTTTTTCAGCCTTTGCTTGTGAGATCAATCACTCCTTCAATTAATAGATCTGCTCGAGTTAAAAATGCTTTTGATGGTAAATTTCTTCTGAAGACATGACATAAGAACAAAACGTTTAAGGGGATGTATCAAAACATAAAATCTCGATGTTTTGTATTATGCAAATCAATTTTTTTCTTTAATAACATATGAAATATTGAGATGTTTTAATGATAGTTAATGTTAAATCTCCCCCTGCCAAAGAAAATACGATTCAGTCTTAGCAGCTCAGATATTCTCTTAGGGCTATTCCACACGGGGAGATAGCCACGCGTTTGCGGTCGCGGCGACAAAGCGCCGCGCCAGTCACCGCGACCGGCGCAGGCGACAGTTTTGTATGGGCGCCTATGTAAAAACGCCTGTGCTAACCACACGAGGCGATGCGCTTTTCAACAGTCGCCTGAAAATGCCTCACCAGGCTTTTTCAGGCGACTGTTGAAAAGCGCATCGCCTCGTGTGGTTAGCACAGGCGTTTTTACATAGGCGCCCATACAAAACTGTCGCCTGCGCCGGTCGCGGCGCTTTGTCGCCGCGACCGCAAACGCGTGGCTATCTCCCCGTGTGGACTAGCCCTTATTAGAGATCAGCCCTGATTCTGGAGCATCAGCTTTCTATGTAAGCAAAGCATCTTTGGGGTTATTTACTAACAGTGGGTTAACCAAATGTTTTTGCACCTGGGTGAACATAACTAATTAATTTGCTTTGGGTTATTGGCCAGGTGCAAATATGCCGAGAGAGGACACCAGATACAACAAGCTCTGCACATAAGAAATCCCAGTTCACTTATTCAGGAGCACTAATGTCCTTTAACAGGCAGAGATAAACTATGCTGCTGGGGCTACACTGTATTTTCAATAGGGGAGTGGTTCATATAAAATATCTTTAATTCAGCGCAACTTTTAAATTACATTAGAACTGAAAAAACATTTGGATGATATATTAAAAAACATTAAAGTAATATTACAAGTAATGGTGCAGTTTTATAAGTATATAACTGCAATTTTGAATTTATGTTTTAAATCCACAATAAAAAGAAAGTTATGCCTTTTTTTTATTGATTTTCTTATTTACCTTCTTTCTGCAAGTTTTTTTGGATTTTTTTTACTAGTTTGAAATGACATGATCCCTTTTTTCATTTTGTTATGTTGCTTAAAGATGCTTAATGGAACTCATAAGGCAATAGTCACTTTTATCCTATTATTGTTTCTGATGCCCTCCACTCATCCATGATTTTGACTCAAAACCGGCAATTGTATCAGATGCATCTCACCATAGTTACCCTTAGCCCACTGCAATTGTACTGGTAAATGACCCCTACAATATTTTGGAGTCATTGGTCACCTATGGCTACCTATGACTGAATAAAACAGATTTTTTTGAAATTCATTATTTGTTGAAGCTTTTGCCTAAATGCTGCTTTATTCTGACATTTTTTTTTCTTTTTTCTATTTGGCATATATAAGTCCAATGCAGCATACCTTCTAGTTGTTTAAGTTGATTAGCAATTTGGTTAGGTGCTAGTTTCTAAGGTGCATAAATGTGGTGTCCCTCAGTGGGGCTCATTTATAAACTTCGCACATAGTGATCGCTCATTCTGTCCTGATCGATTCACCTAATAATTCGTGAAACTGCAAAAAAATTCACAAAACACATTGAAGTCAATGGGCGTCAAAATAATTTTTCTGCACGTCAATATTTATGCACGCACCAAATGACGAGCAACAATTTTTATTGTCACAGTGTATTTTTTGCTTGTGAATTTTCAATGCAGTTTTGTGAAAACATTTACGTGCGGTGAAACACGGAAATTCACTGCAAATCCATGCCTGCTGAATTTATTCGCCCCTCACTATCACAGAATGGTTTGTGCAGTGAATATATCTGCCCTGCGCACACACCCTGTGTTTAAGTTATGCCACGACTTTGAAGGCAGAGAAAATACTTGCAAAACCGTTTTTCAAATTGCGAATTTAAATTACAATCAACACTATTTTTATGCACAGTGGCTGCACTCACACAAACAAACACCCGTCTCATTTGCGAGCCATTTGCGAAATACAACAATACATGGGCAATATGGGCAATACAACCATTTGCGAATGAATATGCGCTACACAAACTTTATAAATGATAAATTATAGGTGTTCCTTTTTATATTTGGATTTTGTTGAATATTTATGAAAACTCCTTTTATTTGTCACATACAGTTATACAAGTACAAAATGTAGTGAAATGTGCCCTGATCATTCCAGAACAATTTTAAATAAAATTTAAAAAGAAAAATAATTTTTAGTTGTCTACTTCCAAAATAAAAGTTGGAATGAAATAAAATAATAAACAACAATTGTGTGTTGTGCTTATAGTATAACTATATGGTAACATGCAGAGTGCAGTATATACAATATATGGTAAAGTGTAACTTTAGTAGGAAACAAGCCTTAACATAAAATAAAATTCAATTAAATAAACAATTTGACTCTCAGACAACTATGTATAGCCTCCTGTATTATAAGTGACCTTCTTATCTTTCCCTTATAGATTTAATAACAATCTAAATTCCCTCTAATCAGAGTGCTTCCCTTGGGATTGCATGTATATTTACATTTCATAAATAATTTGTGAGTTCCATGTTCTCTGAAAATTAATTTACGTTTAAAAGAAAGCTTGTACAAAAGAGTTCAAGCATGAGTGACTTGTTTATCCAGGGAATGCATTGCATTTACTGTATTAAATTGCAGGACAACTCTTGGTGTTTGTAAATAATTAACCATTCAGATACTATACAGTAGTCAGACTGAGAAGGTTTAGTACATTTTGGGTTACATGATGCAGTCATTGCAGGTATGCACAGGAGTGAACCATGAGATGGAAGGCACTAATATGACTAGAATGTAGTCGGTTATTCTTTTGAATAAGCTTTTCATAAACAAAGTGTAAAGGAAGAAGCAGCAGTTTCTTTACTATGTGAGTTAAAACAAAATGTGTAAAATGTATAACTATAGAAATTAAAAAAAAAATATTTAATGGCCTAGAAAGATACATACAAAGTAGCATGTTATAATGATTACTTACTGACCTTATATCAGAAAGAAGAATGATACAAGTTTATTTAAGATAGGTGCATCAAAAATAACCAATGTCAAAACACGTATAGGACAACTCTCTAGTGAATATGTACAGTATATAATTTTTTTTATTATGCATGCGTTTTGCCCAAATTGAGTAAATATCTTTTGATTTAATCTATGTACACCACTAAGGGCAGCATCTATCTCATTTTGAACCATTCAAACTCAGGACAAGTTTCATTTGAATTATACATCAATCCAGAGTATAAAATACAAACAATTTAATAACATCTTAAAGGGGTTGTTCACCTTCCAAAAACTTTTTTCAATTCAGTTGTTTTTAGATTGTTCCCCAGAAATAAAGACTTTTTTCAATTACTTTCCATTATTTATTTTTTACTGTTTTCCCAAAATCTAAGTTTAAAGTTGAATGTCCCTGTCTCTGGTGTTTGAGTCTGGCAGCTCAGTAATTCAGGTGCAGACTCGGTTACAATTTTGCAACATTTAGTTGATACATTTCTCAGCAGCATCTCTGGAGTATTAGCAACTATTGTATCAATTCTAACAGCTGCCTGTAATGAAATCCAGAGATTCTGCTCAGCAGGGACAAAGATAAGAAATGTATCAACTAAATGTATCGATTAAGAACAGTTTACAGGGTCGGCGACCCCCCTCCCAGAGCTGCTTCAGAAGGAGAGAAATGACAACTTTACACTTAAATATTACAAAAACGGTCACACATAAAAAAGAAAGTCATTGGAAAAAGTCGTTATTTCTGGTGATCTATCTGAATTAAATAATAGCATGTTTCCATTAAATTGTAGGATTGTAGGTTAGGTCCCCTTCTGGATTTCCAGTGTATAGCAATGGCTTTTTGGCATACATGCAGAGTATAGAGAATAGGGTGCAGTGTGCCCTTCTAGGGCATTGTTCCTCCATCTCATCTAAAAAAAAGTGGAATGATTTCCCATCCCACTCATGGTGGCCCAATGATGTACCCACTCCACTGAATCAAAGGCCTTTTGTTATCTAATGAGATGATAAACAGACATTCTACGGTGGGGGGGGGGGTCAATAAATCTAAAATTCAATGACCAACCCAAATACCACAAACTGCTCCTATATTCTCTTCACCACGGTTTGGAAATACAACATTGGGATCCCTTATCCTAATTCATGTATCCAGTGAAGTAAACGAATGGCCATATCATAAATCCTTTCATTCTCTCCTTTGTTTCAACTTTTTTTAACTTGGCAAATAAATAATGTGTTTTAGTGAGTAGATATAGCATATAATATAACTGATTATATATTATTATATTTATCTGTCCAGTAATCCAAAGGACCAAATCCCTCAGTGCTATTGGAAAAAAATCAGATCCGGTGACGGGTCACTTGAGCCAGGTATAGTTTTGCCCAAGTTACTACATATATATCTGTGTAATGGGACATAATTATTCTGCTAGCCCTAACTGTGCACTGTTTGTAAAAGGCAGATTTCTTATAAAAATGAACCATTGTTCTTTTATGGTTGCTCTGTTTATAAAGTTGTATGCATATTTACAAAACCCAATCCCATAAGAAATATTTATGAAAGTATAATTATGCTACATGTATATTAAACAAGAAACACATCACTTTTTAAATCAATGTTGCCACAGCATGACACACTACAAAAGCATTCTGCAGAAAGCCCTCTTCAAAACTAAGAATTGAATATAAAAGAATTTAAAAACGGATTGTGCTCCTTTCAAGGGAGTACATAGAATTATATCTTTTGTTATTCCTGTGTTACCCTGTTTCTCACAATACTGAATAAAGAGGAGGGTCTAGCAAGAGACCTACTGTACTTCTGTACTTATCTAAGACTTTTGACTGGTAGAACAGCAGTGCGGCAAATGTTCCAAATCTTTCAAAGATAAGAATCCAGCTGTTTTTCTTTCATGAATGTTCTACTGATATCAGCTCCACTTTGCAGCTAGGAGCTTTGATACATGTTCAATATAGAAAGTATAAGTAAGCACACTTTTAATAACTTTTTTTTTTAATATTTGGATAGATTTTACATAGATTTGTAGATAGATACAATGAATTGATATAAGATATATAATGTAATGACAACTAAAGCTTTGCTACTGCAAGTGCAAAAAGCTGCATTTCAAAATTTGCCAGAGCACTCTCTGTATGCTATTATTGTAGGTACAGGGAGACAGATTAACTAGTCATGCCCCAAGTCACAATCTAGAACTATGGTGATCACCTTTTTGAAAATACCTTTTTATTCTGGTGAATGGGAAATCAGTGCAGTTATGAACTTTAATGGTTTTACTCATGGTAATTCCCATGCACCTGGATGAAATTTGATTTTTGGGAGCTTTAACATCAACGACAATTGAAAAATTCCTTGTTTTCTTCATTTACAATTAAAGGGATACTGTCCTGGGAAAAAAATTTTTTTCAAAATGAATCAGTTAATAGTGCTGCTCCAGCAGAATTCTGCACTAACATCCATTTCTCAAAAGAGCAAACAGATTTTTTTATATTCAATTTTGAAATCTGACATGGGGCTAGACATATTGTCAATTTCCCAGCTGCCCCAAATCATGTGACTTGTGCTCTGATAAACTTCAATCACTCTTTACTGCTGTACTGCAAGTTGGGGTGATATCACCCCCCTCCCTTCCCCCCCCCCAGCAGCCAAACAAAAGAACAATGGGAAGGTAACCAGATAGCAGCTCCCTAACACAAGATAACAGCTGCCTGTAGATAAAAGAACAACACTCAATAGTAAAAACCCATGTCCCACTGAGACACATTCAGTTACATTGAGAAGGAAAAACAGCAGCCTGCCAGAAAGCATTACGTACATTTGTCATGAAATAACGTCGAACGTAGGTGCACGAAGTATGGCAGAGCCTTCCAAAGCAAAAACTTGCACATAATAAATATGCCCCATAATGCAATAACAATGGTGCAAGCTGGACCACAGGTTATAACTGAAAAGCATAATGGAATGCTCATATGCATCATCAACATTACTACAACAATCTGTATTATAAACAATAACATAATAAGTTCATAACTAAACCTTTTAATACTCTTCCTTCCTTCCACCAAATGATTCCCACTGGTTTCCTGGGATTCTCAATTTTACCAGTCAGTGCTTTTAACTGCCAGTAAACAAGTTTTGAGATAATAAGAATGTAAGCTGCAGAGATCACACATTATATAGCTAAAACTGTAAAAACTCTGCAAGCTAGAAAAAAATAAATGCATTTGTTCTCACAAAAAAAAAAAAGTCGAATTTCTCATTCCCTGCATAGAGTATAATGACATTTTGGTCTGTAAAAAGAACGCTTTCAGTGTTATTTCTTTGCCAGTGACATTTTTATTCTGAAACCCTGTTTAAGTCAAATAAATAAATGCATGTCTATACAGCTCTAATATTGTGAAAGTAATTCATTTTTCATCATTTTTTTATTTTCCTGCTGGCTTTGTAATAAACTATTCTGTTCTTTGTATTACCATGCCAACAAAACTTGAATTATCTTTATACGTGGAGAATTATGGATTTATCTTCTTCATTTTCTTATATGTGTTATGATTCACTGTTTGTTTGCTTTTTATGGCACCTATGTTCTTTTGCTTTTTTTATCACTTGCAATGCATGATCCAGACATTGCCCGAGGAAAAAACATATGATCCTTAGAGACACAATAAAAAGAAAGGCAAAGAAGTCAGTTCTGGGTCATTTTGTTTGTAAGTAAGAGATAATTAGACTTTAAAATGTTTTTCTCATTCTGTAACATCTGATTATTGGTCTGTAACATAAAAAGTTAATTTACTGCCATTATCCTGTATAATATATAGTTCCTTTAGGGTAGGGACACACTGGGCGATTCGTTTTCCGAAATCGCCCGAAGTTGCCTCACGAGGAAACTTCGGGCGACTTCGGAAAACGAATCGCCGCGTGTGATTAGCGCAGGCGATTTTTCATTTTAGCCAGGCGCAGAGCGAGGGGAGGCATTCGGGGAGAAAAGTCGCGGCGATTAGTCGCCAGGCGACTAAAACTCCCCAAATCGCCCAGTGTGTCCCTACCCTTAGTCTCCCAGCTTGATATAAGTGCATGAATTTAATGTGTTGCTTCTTGTTTTGATTGTTAGAAAATGTTCTTAGCTTTCAGAAGTTCCACAAACTATACATTCATCATATTGGATATTTTTATTCAAATCACCAGTTTAATATTATCATTTCTTAATATATATTCAGATGAAATGTCAAATGAGCTGATGAGAAACTAAATACATTCTGTGGTTTTCTAGATAAAATCATTAGGCTAATAAATGTTTGACTCCATCAACTTCAGCTATACATTTCTTGAAAATTCATATTTTTTTAACTTGTAAAAAAAGGATAGAAGCCTTAGATAAGTCAGTAATACTTGGCTAAGAGTGAAACATTACTTTCTCACTATGAACTAGGAATTAGATTTTTTTCTCAAATCATGGATAGTCATCATTTAGCGGCAGTGTTTCTATAAATGAAAATGATCTTTAGTTGATGTGGTGGGTTTCTCCTTTTTATGTTTGTTGATAAATGGTCTTTGTGTGGAAGGTTCCCCTTAGGCGGTGGTCCCCAACATTTTGCTCACCAACCCTTTGGCTGTTGCCTTAAAGCAAATGCTTTTTAATCCCTGGCTTGGAGGTAAGTTTTGGTTGCAGAAAAATCAGGTGTCAGCCAAGCAGAGCAGAGGTCAGTCCACATAGGGGCTAACAAATAGCCAATCACAGCCCTATTTGGTAACCTCGGGAATATATTTCATGCTTGTGTTGTTCCCCAACTCTGTTTACATTTAAATGTGGTTCACTGGTAAAAAAAAAGTTGGGGACTCCTGCTCTAATGTCATAGGGGTGTTTTACCACCGCTGCCATTAGTGGTGGTTGAGATGGAAAACAGCACCCTTCTCTGACTATGATCTCTTCCCATAGTAATCTATGGAAAGTGTGGTGCATGCATTCCATATATTTATGTTAGAAACACTTGATTGAGCATTTCTGA
The DNA here is from genome assembly GCF_017654675.1 of Xenopus laevis. Classification (NCBI taxonomy): domain Eukaryota; kingdom Metazoa; phylum Chordata; class Amphibia; order Anura; family Pipidae; genus Xenopus; species Xenopus laevis. Next base: position 117,684,637 of record NC_054381.1, on the reverse strand, counting down.
CATCTTTCACAATACATGTACAGATGGTGCATTTGGATATTTTCTGCCTAATTTACTAAACAGCCTGTGTGCAACTAGTCCTATATGCAGTTTTGACCAATCTTTCAGGCAGAGGCAATTTAATATCCCTGCTGGCCTGTAGTTCTGACCTAAATCTCTTATTTTCCTATGCCTGTGTAAGCTTACAGTAAACTGAGTGGCACCGTTGCACTAACTATGTGCCTTACCCCAATAATGTGCTTCAGATGAGACCTTAGTTCCCAGGGGTTGAGCCCTCTCAACGGTGTGGTTTTTCACAACTGTAAATTTATGCAGTGCGCAATAATTGGGCGCAGGAGATTCTTGCACAATAACTGAACTGATCTATTAGAACGTATCCACAGAGCACAGCGATACAGAAGGCAATCAGGGTGTAATAGTGAGTACATATTCATGATGATGACCAATCAGTCTACCCAGTGTTTCTCTTGTTTCCTCTAGGAACACTTCTTATGGGAGTATTTATCCTATTGACCTGTCTCTGGTTCCCTGACTGGGCAACAATGCCCTTGGGATCTAATCCCTTCTATCACTCCTTGGTGGAGCCAAAGCTGCTAAATATAGATTGCCTTAATGTATCTGTCTCTCCTAGAGAGACTAAAACAGGTTCTAGCTTTTCCTTACTAGTCATGGCTAATGATGACTCCATCGGAGGCTCAAATCCACTTAGGAGAGTGACAGGCAAAAGCCTCTAGCAGAATCCCTCCTGAGCCCACATGGCTCAGGTATTCATAGCACAACAGTGCCTAGTGGCCACGTCTGGGATAGCTTGGGGTCACACTATGACCCAGGAAATGGGGCATTACTCCTTCCCTTAGAATAATAGCGCCCTTTGGGTACAGTCTTTGGGGGAATGCCAAGTAAATAGGGATACATTTATCAACCCCCTACATTTGCATATTCCAATCTTCAACTGGAATATCACTCACGCCTTTTAAGGCTTCTTGCACAAGCCCAGTGATCCTTTTTTCAAGTTCTTTATATAACCAAACCTCTTACACCTAAACCTAAATACAACACCTCTGCCCAGTTCCATTTCTTCCAATATTCTTCAGTACAGATGTGGAATGCATTATGCAGAAACCCTTTATCCAGAAAGCTCCGAATTACAAGAAGGCAGTCTCCCATAGATTCCATTTTATCCAAATAATTAAAAAAAATTTAAAATTATTTCCTTTTGTACCTTACACTTGATTTAAAATAATATATAGTTGATCCTTATGAGAGGCAAAATGAGCCTATTGCATTTATTTAATGTTTAAACGAACTTTTGGTAGACAAATTATGGAAAGATCCCTTATCTGGAAAACCCCAGGTCCAAAATGTTCTGTATAACAGGTATGGGTTTTATAAACATACAAATTCATTACATTCAGCACAAAGAATATATAGGTTTTATTTATTTGTATTCATATTTTGGGAAAAGCATAATAAATTATTAAAGACAACATCTACATGATAACCTATATACTGTAATAATCACTTTGAGAAAGTCCGTTCTTTATAAAACCTGTGTTTATAAACACTAAGGGGGCATTTATTAAAACTTTTTTTCTCATTATTTTAAAAACAAAAATTCAACCTAACTTCCAACCAAGAATTGGCTTAATTAAGTAAAAAATCCAAATGAAAATTTTACGTGTGGGAAAAGTCTCAACAAAATCTCTCGACAATTGAAAAGTATAACTTTTTTGGATTGTCACGAAAACCATACATTTTTCGGGTTTTCAAACAGCGTCAAACAGCCCAAAACCCTTGAACACAATGAAGGCAAAAAACATCTTTCAATTGTAAAAGGGACATCGGCCATTGACTGTTACATGACTTTGACCTGTTTTAGCTGGAGTATTTTATCATTCGGATTTTTAGTGGCTTTGGAGCATAACTATTGAGAAATTTTCCTCTACAAATTTGGATTTTTCCCCTTAAAGACTCGACCAGAAAAATTAGAAGCTTAATAAATAGGCACCTAAAAGACCGTGAATCAATATTTTCTTGGATTTAACTACCCTAAAAGTGACCACGGCTTTGTTAAAAAGCAGGTTTCTGTGGTATTCAGGCTGCTAGTAGTCCAGTCTGTTGTGGTGTCTTAAGAATTAACTTTACTTTGCTTTCCTCTTTTTTTTCCTACAGATGCAGCCACTTTGGTTTGTCTGTTTGACACAGAATAACTAACACAGATATCCCATTTATCTCATTTAACACAGAAAACTGTGACACAACATCCCATCTAATTAAAGCATTCACCATTGTGAACAATGGTGCTTTGGTATGCTAATGAAAAGGTTAAATGCATTAAATGAGTTAAGATAACTTTAGATAACACAGTTTATTCAATTAACTCTGAGTCATGACGCATTTAACTCACAAATCCAAGTGGCTTCATCTGTATGTTTGGGGGGGGGAATATATATTTATTTCACATAGGGAACAGCAGACATCTTTCCAACTGATTACATGGTAGAGAAGCATACACAAACATTACTGTAGATAAGACTATTTAACATATATAGAAATTCTTCTATCTAGACTGTGTGATGATAAAGGGCAGCAGAGAGCTGGCAACAGAAGAGATTACTAAACTGAGCTCTGGATTACAAGAGCAATTTAGTTGCAGTGACAAATCTGTAGTAGAATCCACTCAGATGAGCACTATGGCTCTGATTATGATAATGGAAATGCTGGGAGGCACACACATAGGTGCAATTTAATTACTACGAGCTTTCATACAATCCCAAATGACGATAGTTTCCTCAAGAGTCCAACATTGAGGGTTACATCCAACACTATCCCCTCCAAGAAAATAATGAATACCAGCATTGACTGAATCCACCAATTGTTCTCTTTCAAAGGGAATGCTTTATTGGGTCACAAAGTGGAAATGTAAAGTAGTAACATTTTATATAGGAATATATATTTAGCATGTTGCACAAAAATCTATTGATTTAAAAATACATTTATTTTAAACTTTTTATTTCCCAAATTGAAAAACATTATCAGTATCATTATCATGCCTGAATAGTGCTGAGGAAAACCATTTTCTTAATTATCTTGGTATCAAAAATGACCTTAGTATACTCAGTTAGTGATGAACAATGGGATGACCTTTTCACCTTTGTTTCTGTATTTCCTCCTTACATATAAGGTCCAGTCCAGCTGACAATGCTTGTTGTGGCAAATGGTGCTGCAAAAATAATGTTTTCCCTATGCTTCTGAGAAGCTAAAAGCACCAGATCTTTGGAGAGCAGACACAGCTATATCTTCAAATTAAATACTGATGGGGAATCTGAAGTTTACCTTAAAGGACAAGAAAACCCTGAATGGCCATATATTGCATGTCCTTCCTTGGGTTTAGACTCACCCATGTTCAGTAACATTTTCAGATCATATTCTACTGTGCACACCTGAGTCTATATGCCAGAATGCCTTGGAAAAGTAAATAAAATGGTTGTGCGACATTGTACTACTTTTTTGCCCCTGACTGGTGCATTATTTTTATGGAAGGAGCACTGGCCCAAGCTAAAACATAGTGATTCAATCCTGCACTTGTTAATTGTCATGGGGTGTGTTTCTCCATATACCACATTATCCATCCGTTAGGTCCTTGTCTTATATACTCTACAGAGGGACAATAAATAGTGATTGGCGAATTTATTCGCCAGGCGCAAATTCGCGGCGAATTTGCGTGATTCGCCGCAAGCGAATTAATTATCGAAACGCCCGTGAAAATTTGTCGTCAAAAACGGGCGCCGGCGTCAAAAACGAGACGCCAACGCCATTTTGCCAATTTTTCGCCGTTTCACGAATTTCGCGCAAATTTTTCGGCAAACTGAAACGTCGCAAATTTGCCCATCACTAACAATAAACAATCCCAAAAATAATTTAACATCATTAGTGGGATTCTTTTAGATCTCCCAATACATCTACTGGGAGGAGATATGCCCTTAGATGACACAAAGTAGAGGGTACACTCTGCCGGAGATACTTAATTCACTATATCACTTCAATGGGCTTTAGACTGCAAAAGTCCTTTGTACACATATACACACAATATGTCAGATCCCCCATCAGTTTTTAATTTTAAAACACAGGTTTGTTCACTCTCCAATGATCTGATACTTTTAGCTTCTGCGAAGCATACGGAAAACATGTGTCAGATGCAGCACAGTTTAAAACAACAAGCATTGTCTGCTGGACTAGACCTTATTTGCCAGTAATGAAAAAACAAAGGTGAAACAACATGGACATCACACTGTTCACTAATGGATTATACTAAGGTCATTTTGATATGAAGATGATTAAGAATATGGTTGTCCCCAGCAGTATTCAGGGATTATAATGATTTCCTGGGCAAATGGCAAGATAAAATAACATTTTAATTGACTAATTTAAAAGGCTCAGTTATTACTACTGATACTGAAGGAGATAAAATAAAGTCCTCAGCAATTTATTGAGACATGAAACTGTTCTTCTCTTAACTGTTCTCCAGTTATCAGAATTGCCTTTTGTTCTACTTAGTATGTCTGCTAACAGCAATGTACTGTGTGATTGAGAATCTGTAACTGAATTTGAGAATGGAGTCTTTTATCCAGAATAATTTTATGCAAAATGCCCAATGTGCTACCAACAATAAGTTATAATAATAGCTAATAGTTAAAGGGATTCTGTCATAATTTGTATGCAGTTTTTATTTCATTACACTGTTTACACTGCAAATAATTCACTCTACAAAAATTGCATTCCTTTACCAGCAAGTTTATTCTTTTAAGTTATAATATTGGGGTGTAGGCAGCCATCTCAGGTCATTTTGCCTGGCCATGTGCTTTCAGAAAGAGTCAGGACTTTAGGATGGAACTGCTTTCTGGCAGGCTGTTGTTTCTCCAACTCAATGTAACTGAATGTGTCACAGTGGGACCTGGATTTTACTATTGAGTGCTGTTCTTAGATCCACCAGGCAGCTGCTATCTTGTGTTAGGGAGCTGTTATCTACTTACCTTCCCATTGTTTTGTTGTTAGGCTGCTGAGGGGAGGGGGAGGGAGTGGGTGATATAACTCCAATTTGCAGTACAGCAGTAAAGAGTGACTGAAGTGACTGGGGCAGCTGGGAAACTGACAATATGTCTATCCCGATGTCAGATTTCAAAATTAAATATAAAAAAATATGTTTGCTCTTTTGAGAAATGGATTTCAGTGCAGAATTCAGCTGGAACAGCACTATTAACTGAAAAACATTTTTACCCATGACAGTATCCCTTTAATATCAAGTGCTACTATAAATAAAAATCTAATCATTAATCAGTCACAACCAAATTCTTGTTTATTAAAAAAAGGACAGTGTGGTAATGGATTTTCCATAGTTCAGAGCTTCCTGGATAATAGGTTTTCAGATACTTTTACATCTTTTACTTGACGTTGTTTCTATAATGCAACACAATTAATGTGCACTCCAATCACAGATTTGTATTTTTTAAAAGCAGATCTTAAATTCATCAGAGGTTACCACCTCTGTCCTAAAAATGTATTTCTCACAATGAGAACTTTTGGTTCGGCACAAATGTTTTTGTCTTATAACATTCCCTATATGTCTAACCCCAAACTTATCTCCTTTTATCACCAAAATTGACCCTAATTTCTATCAACATCCTGAGAGCCGCATTATGTGGAATCATACCACCAAACTTCTGGTGGGCATATGGGAGATGGGCATCTCGTAGTTCTGAGCTTTCTGGATAACTGGTTTCCGCATAACAGGCCGTCTCCCATAAACTCCAATATAATCAAATAATCCAAATTATTATTCTCTGTAATAATAAAGCAGTAGCTTGTACTTGATCCAACTATGATATAATTAACCCTTATTGGAAGCAGAATCCGTTTACTGTGTTTATTTAATGTTTAAATTATTTTCTAATAGACTTAAGGTATGAAGATCTAAATTACAGAAAGATCCATTATCTGGAAAAAACCCAGGCCTCAAGCATTCCGGATAACAGGTCCCATACCTGTATTATATATACTTATTGTTATTATGATTATCTAGTAATAAAGAGTAATGGGGCACTTGCATCATTACACACTTACAAGTACAAGGGACTTTCATTAATTCCTGTGGTAACATTTAAGTGACTACATACAAGAAAACTGACAAGACAGAGGAGGGACAGAAAACTGGAAACTTAGATGCCCAGAGAGGAACAGTGAGCAGTGAGTATTGAGGCCAAGAGTCACGGGAAGCACTTGGTATTGTTATCTGGTGACACACATAAGTCAAGAGAACCAATATCAGTGTAAGAAAGGGTTGTAGCAGGTTCTGATGTACAACAGAAACCACAGGGAGACCAAAAATCTAAATAAGGCATTTGGTGGCAAAACCCTAGGGGCCTCCCTTTTTAGCGGATTCAGAGAATCATTGGCCCACTGTCAAGCTGATTCATAGTTGGATAATGAAGTGCACTTGCAAAGATGGCTACTCTTTATCATTTGTCTGTGACATGGGAGTGTACAGGACTGCACACCTTACACAAGGCTTGAAATTCTGTTATATTGCAGCCAAGTATTACTATTATAGCCACTGAATATATAAATATAGTGTGTTTGGGTTCCATGGTATCTGTGCTTTTAAAAGGTTGGATGTGGCTGAAACATGTTGCCATGCAGCATTAGCCTATTTCTTAGTTGCCACTGCTGAACAGACACAAACCATTCGTTTCTCTGAATGCTTTCATTATGTCACTGAACATATCATTTTTGACAAAAAGGTCCCTTGGTTGATGACCACAATGTGAAATGTCATCAAGGTACATATTGTACACCTTGATAAATACACACCTGTCTTATAGTAATGCACTAAGATCATCAGTCATTGTGTTGCATTACTAAACTTCACAATGCTTCATATTGCATGCTGGCAGTCACACACCCTGTGAGTTTATTTTTACCCACTGTGTTTTGTTGTGCAACTTGGGTAATATTAAGTGCTACAGAGCAGTTACTGTTCAACACATCCAAAGCCAAGGGGCAGGTACACACCACATTTACCTGTAAAAATATGAAGAACACACACAGTGACCAAAAGTTCACACATTTGTATGCAAAACAAGTAAAATAAGTAAAGTTTTGACTTGACTTAATCTGGCAACTAAGACAAGTTTTATTTAAAGGGATACTGTCATGGGAAAAAACATTTTTTTCAACGTAAATCAGTTAATAGTGCTGCTCCAGCAGAATTCAGCACTGAAATCCATTTCTCAAAAGAGCAAACAGATTTTTTTATATTCAATTTTGAAATCTGACATGAGGCTAGACATTTTGTTAATTGCTGTTTTAGCCTATGGGGGACTTCCTAGAACCTATTTGGAGTCAATTGGTGACTCTGAAAAATCGAAGTCTTTTTTTGGGAAAAACTTCAAATTGAATTCGATCGAATGCGCGATTCCTTAGATTCGTACGATTTGAATTCAGTGAATACGGACCTATTCGATCGAAAATTTACCTATTCAACCAAAAAAAATCTTTGACTTAATTTTGGTTGGTCTTTTAGAATTCGAATTTCGACTTTTTTCAATTCGAAGTTGACCCTTGATAAATATGCCCCAAAAATAAACTCGTAAATTCGAATTTTCACTTCAACCCTTGATAAATCTGCCCCTTAGGGTGTTATTTACTAAAATCTGAATTTTTTAAATTTAAAAACAAAAACATGACCAAACTCCCATGCTTGATTTGACCTTATTTATTAATAAAATAACCCAAATTAATTGTACTGCGAAAAAAGTCAATAAATTTGAGCAAAAATTTAATTAAAATTTTCTATTTTTCCCCCCAATCGCTCAGGGTTTTTTGGTGTTTTTGCCAGAAAACCACCCAAAAAGTCAGATTTTTGGGCTACACTCAGCTCAGACCACAAAAACTTCAAATTGAGACACGTCTCCCATTGACTTATACAGGACCTTGACAGGTCTGAAATGGTGGATTTTTCAGATTCAGGCTTTTTGCAGCATTGGGGTTTAATAAATCTTGAAAAAATTTAGTTTTTCTCAATTAAAAATGTTAGGTTTTGCTCCAAAAGCATGACCAGATAAATTTGAGGTTTAGTAAATAACCCCCTTAGATTGAACAGTAAGGCAGTATTTATGTACAGTGATTCCATAAATAGGGCTAAATATGTAAGAACTGATAAATAATGATGGACTGTAATATAGTATTTTTTCTGTCCACCATACTAACGTGTCTCTGAGTCCAACACACATGATCTCTATACATATAGAAAGAAGTAGCATGTGGGTGTTGGTTTTAAATAGCTTTAAGTGAAATGTTTATTGGTGCATAAAAATGTTATTGATGAATCTAGTACATAGAGACAATAAGCTACTCGATATATTTCTGTGGGAGAAAAAGGGTGTGGATGTGTTTTCCAGGTGCATTAATTAAACCTGCTTCATCTATATAAACATACGATTGTAGGGTATAATTTGTGTCAAAGACATGTGGGTGTAGAGAGAGATGAGGGAAGCATAGTAGCAGGTTTCAATATTCTCAGAGTTTTTATGGCTTGCTGCTTGTGAAACAATAAACAAATATATGGTTATGATATGCTGAGCTTACATAAATAAATGAGATAATGAGATACATTTTATATATATATATATATATATATTTATATATATATATATATATATATATATATATATATATATATATATATATGTATCTATATATGTGGCTATAACCAGGTTAATACATTTTACAATTTACAACACATTTAACAATCTTTTTCTCACTTTAAATATGTGGCCTACGTACTATTTAAGATGACTGAAATGATGTGTTCATTAACTATTCAAAGTGTGATTTAAATAAAGCAAAGTGTTAATTGTTGTGTTGCACTAATTGGTTGTTTTAAATATGTAAACAATTGAATCACTTCCTGTCACTAACATGATGAGCCCTGTGGGGGGAAGCATGTACTGTAGATACGAGTATGGAGGAATGAAAGACTTGTGCATTCATGAGGTGCTAGGGGGCCAAAAACTGTTTGTCATGAAATGTGGGGGGCACACACTCTTAGGGTCACAGCAAAGAAAGTGGGTGTCAATTATGAATATAGTTTGTTTGGAGTTTTAATATGGAAATAGTGAAAATCTGAGAAAATCATGAAATGTTGAAAATTTTGCAAAACACATTAAGGTTTATGGGCAACTTTTTGTAGCAATTTCAATTAGAGTCTATGGATGTTTTTTGTGGCACCTTTTTCTGCTTTTGGGCTACCAATAAAACCTTTTGCTTACTTTCAAGCCTTGTTGACTGTGATGAGCGAATCTGCAGTGTTTTGCTTTGCATCAAACTGACATTAAAATTCTCTGCATTTTAGTCAGTGGAAGATGAAATCACCTGCATTTTTCACTTTGTGCCCTACTACACAACTGCCCTACATTGTTAGAGAACCTCCTATCCACTATGCTACAACAGCTTTTTCAGTAGGAACAAAAAGACTCCCAAGTTGCCAATTTCTTAAAAACATGTCTGTGATCTACTACTACACTGAGGAGTCTATTTATCATGTTGTGTAAAAAGCGAAGGAAACTTTACTGGTGATGTCCCTCACAGCAACCAATCAGATCTTTGTGGTTTTGTTTTCTAAGGGTCAGGCCACACTGGGCGTTTTGGGGAGATTTGGTCGCCTCGTTTTTGCGGCGACCAATCTCCCCAAACGCCTTCCCTGACTCTGCGCCGGCTAAAATACAAAAAACGCCGGCACTAATCACACGCAGCGATTCGTTTTCCAAAGTCGCCCGAAGTTTCCTTGAGGAAACTTCGGGCGACTTCAGAAAACGAATCGTTGCGTGTCATTTGCGCCAGCGTTTTTTCATTTTAGCCGGCGCAGAGTCAGGGAAGGCGTTTGGGGAGATTGGTTGCTGCAAAAATGAGTCGCCAGGCGACCAAATCTCCCCAAAACGCCCTGTGTGGCCTTACCCCAACTGTTGAAATCTAATTGCTGATTGGTTACTCTGGGCAACATCATCGGTAATGCTTCACTGTCCTTTTAATTCAGCATGATATACAGTATAGGCCCCTTAGTTGCTGTTTAAACAAAAAGTAACTGCTATAGTTTATATATTACTTACAAACACAGGCACAACTACTAAATCCGACCACCAACAGATAATATCTGGGTGCTCAAATCCCAAGGGTTACTGTGGGGAAGTTGCACTTCATGAGGACGGCTTAAGTTGTAAGCCGAAACGTTGAAATAAACTGAATTTTCTTTCACTATAGAAGTCCTGTGAGTGCGTTTTTTGCTTATTGATATTTATCTACATTTAACCAGCACCCAGGCATTATTATGATTTTTTGGAGTGCACCAGTTTACCATGGATTATATATATATATATATATATATATATATATATATATATATATATATATATATATATATATATATATATATATATATATATATATATATATATAGTGTTTCTGAAAGTACCTGCACTCTTACTCCTCAATCTAGTAACGTAACTAGAGGGGGGTGGGTATTGGTGCAGCAAGTGCAGTCGGCCCCCCCACCCCACCCTGGTGCCCCCACCCCCCCCTCTGTACGTGAGTTTCTGCCCGGAAATCGGCAGTGCGAACCCGGAAATCATCGGCGTGCGAGCTGCCGGGGGGCCCTGCAATACATTTACAGTGTACATTCGTTATGTGTAAAACCTCTGTTAATTACAACATTGTTATTTATGTATAGTTGTATAAGTGCATTCTATATTATATTATATAGCTTTATTCACATTTGTTATTTGTTTTCTAACTTTTTATAGTGGATTCGGTGAGATTTGTAGATGTAAACAATTGTTCATTATCAGCACAGTGCATTTGCAGAAGCAGGCTTGAGTAATTGTTCAAATACATCTAATTTATTCTTTACAGTTCTTTCCTATGCTTAGGGTATAGCCTAGTGGTGAAATATAGCTTAGAAAAACACAAAAAATATCATCTATACAGCTATGCTCTTTAGTGCTATCTGGACATTATATGGGCTATATAAATGTGTGTAAAATAATTTATCTGTCACAGTTTTAAGAAAATGGTTCACTTTTTGATTTGTCATTAATTTGTTTTCTAAGATTTTTTTTATAAATATTGATGCTCAGACTGTGTTTTTCTCTGCTGACAAATATGTTATGTATACATTTAATGGTGAATGCATATAGCACTGCAGATTAGCTTGCATTATGTATAAATAACATGTGCCACATAAATAATGGACCTGCTGAGCCTCCTGTATTTCCATGACTCATGAATTTAGCATAGCCAAAAATCACTGTTTTCATTGAAATGGATACAGGAAGCTTTGACCAAGGCCCCCCTGGATGTTAAAAAAAAACATTGGTGGCAGGGGCCTATAGAATATAATACATTGGTGGCCAGGGGATTCATAAAAATAAAAAAACACAAATTGGTGTTCAGTAGAATTGAACTCATGGCTTCAGGACTTCAACTTCGCCTCCTTTCGTGACTTTCTGTCTTTTCGCCTCTTCAGGACTTAGATTTCGGCTGTTTTCATGACTTCAGGTCTTTTCGCCGCTTTAGGAGTTCGGGTTCGGGACTTCGGCTGTTCGGCACTTCCGCATTTCGGCTGTTCGGGACTTCGGAAATAGCCGCACGGCTTCGGCGCTGTCAAGGGGGTTCCAGCTCTTTGGAAAGTGCAGCACTGCTGGGCGGGGCACAGGACACTTGTACCCCCTGTCCCCCCCCTGATGGCGGCCCTGATTAGGAGTATAACATTTGCTACTTCAAAGTAAGTAAATTTCTCCTGCCCCACCTTAATATAGTGTATGGAAAGGGTGGATCTTCCTCTTTGGCTTCTGGTGTCCTAACCATCTGGATGTTCCCATTGAGCCTGGGTACACCAAGGCCTAGTAAAGCCCTTTTGCCCTAGAAGGACCAGTACCTCTAGTGTCTTAGTCGGAAACAGGGACCCCGTGAATGAGGTTAGCTAGAGACAGGATTAGATCTGTTATAATATTTTCTAGGAGAGTAATATAGAGAGGAGAGAGAGAGCAGTTTTGTGCTCCATCAAGGATCTGTAGCAGGGAGTAGCTTCCCAAGGCTCCTAGATTGCCTTTAGTGAAGGGACCATTGTGGATAGGGTGTCAGGCTTAGACTTCTTCTCCCTGACCACTCCGCTGGGTGGGATCCGGACCACTTCAAGGTACATCTGCCTAGAGATCTGCCTTACTACTAGACTACATCTTTATGGGAGTCACATTCTCAGCTGTCTCATCTGCCTGTCATAGTCTGCTGGTACTTTATACTGCATGTAACCCTGTTTGTCATTTGACCTCCATTATTTTATATTTTTATTGCACAGTAGCCTGTGGGAGTTGTGATTATACCACACCACACTTTTATTCTTCCACTTAGCGAAGGCCCTGCCTTAAAGGACCAGTAACATCAAATTTTTTCTAAAAAAAGTTAGTATACCACGGAAAAAAAACCCACCAAGAATAATTAAACTTTAAAATCGCACAGCTTTTATTAAGAAATAACTTTCCGATATTTTGCTTGTGATCCTCTTCAGAAAAGGCGACACGGCGATGATCCATCATGCGGCACTCGATTTCTCTTCCCTGGCTACCTCCTATAAGGAAGGCAGGGAGGAGAAATCAAGCGCCTTTTCTGAAGAGGAGCGCAAGCAGAGTTTCATTATTTCTTAATAAAGGCTGTGCGATTTTAAAGTTTAATTAGTCTGGCTTTTTTGTGGTATACTAACAATTTTTTTGATGTTACTAGTTCTTTAAGTGCAACGTGTAACACATGTTTTAATCACTAGCTGGACCTTAACCCCGTTTGGCCTGTATAGTCCAAAATAGTGTTACACTCCCATGCACCCAACCTCATTGACTGTCCATCAGTGTGAATTATACGTCATGAAGGAAGCCGAGAATTAAAGTGGTATATAATACAGACAGAAAATATATACAAAAAACTGGGCATCAGTATGACATTTCAGACAGGCTGGCATTATAAATCGGGGCTTTAGTGTGGTATTTAATGAATTCTGGCACCATGTTAGATTTTCACAAAGGCTGCCAATAAACTATAAAACATATAGCTATATATCTTGCCAGAGTACATCAGAACTGTGCATCAGGTTGGTTTTATATTCAGCCGGAGAATATAAAACTCAGCGTAAAGGTTGTATTTCTTACAGGCCAGTAATATAGCATTGTGAATCAGTAAGCTAGCACATGCAGGCTGCTACCTTAGAAGTATGGCTAAAAGGAATATTGCCACTAGGGGGCAATGAACTGTCATAAAATACATTAGATCAGTTACCATACAATCATTTCCAAAGTAACAAGCACAATAGTTGGCCTGTAATTTTAGTTACATATTATTCTACACATGTGCTTAAAATATATACAGACAAGCTTTGGTTATATCCCTTTAGAGTGTCCCTTTTTGTTAAAATTGATTTTAACACTGTAAGATTTGATGTCTTGAAGCATTATCAAACTAAAACAATCTTTTACATACATAGAATAATTGATATAAAGGTACTTTTTAACAAGGCATTTGTTTATTCGTGAATAGGATCAGCCGACGCATGCAAAATGCACTATGCCCCATGTAACTTCTGCAATTTATATACACAAGCAGTGCATCATTTCTTTCAAAGATTATTGCTAATAGAATAAAATACTTTTGACAACCTTTCCTAACATCATTTCTCAGTATCAGATTTTCTCATTAAGGTTATGTTGTGTCAGAAGGTTCAGAGATTCGATGTCAGGTGCCCCGGAACCTTTGCCAGAGATGCTACATTATTGGCATAATTGTACTGATCTTGCTGACACATTAAAACCTTACTGCCAGCACCCTGTATCTGGGGCAGATAACAATACAGATAGGTGGGGGCATATTGTACCAACTGGCACCTTCAATTTTTTATTTACTAAGGGTCGAATTTCGAAATTCAACCATCGAATTTGATACTTCAATAGTCTGATTATTTTTTCGATCGAATACGCCCATTTCGATCGAAGTAAAATCGATCAATTAATTCGTTCAGATCGAACTATTCGAACAATTTTACAAAAAAATACTTTGACTACTCAAAACTTAGCCAAACACTCAGAAAGGTTATAGGAGGTCCCCCATAGGCTAAACAGCAATTCGACAGGTTTAAGGTGGCAAAGTTTTTTAAAGAGACAGTACTTAGATTTTCGAAAGTCAAAGTTTTTTCAATTCAAATTTTGGACTATTCGATGGTCGAAGTACCCAAAAATTACTTTGAAATTCAAAGTTTTTGAATATGAAAATTCACTTCGACCCTTAGTAAATGGGGCCCCTTAGTGGTAAAAGTTGTAAAACAGTTCATTAAAATATTGTGGAGGAATTAATTATATAACATTTAGTTTCTCATACATTACCAAATGCTTAGCTAAAAGTGAAAGACTGCCTTGGGATATATTTAACAGCAATATTTTCAGTAGAGTTACCTGGAAGATGTCTGCTTGATGGGTCAATAAGCCAGCAAGCTGAATTTATTTTATACAGCTGGGTAGCTCCATGGACATTGGGCCATTGAAAGTAACAGCTGTATATAAGTTTAGGGAGACTATGAATACCTGTACCAATGACGAGATTTCTGTGTTGGGAAAAGTAAGCAGACCCTGTGATCTGTCCCCGTCCCCCCCCCCCGCAACTGCAGGTCTGCTTTCTCTATTGTTACACCACTTCACGTGACATTACACTACAGCAAGTGATACTTGGACTCTGTGTAGAATCTTATTACAATTATCTGAGCTTATAAATAAAGCAACAATTATTCAAAAACCACACTGAAGATGTGCTAAGGAAAAAAACACTGCCCTCCACTTACCTGGCAAATCTTAAGCTTCCAGTTAGGCTGAGGAGGGAGGTGGGACTGTGTTATTCTATACTTAAGCTGCACTATAAAACAATATGTCATTTAAAAGAAATTACATAAGTGTAGAAATAATTTCAATATGCATTTATAAAGGGACACATATTAGTCCAAAATAAGCAAATAAATTGCACAATGAAGATGATGAATTTACGAATTTACGAACAGACTATGTTCAAATCAGACCTACTCGCTAGAGCAGGTTCATAAAGATGAACTCCAATGAAAAATGCATTGAAACATTATTTTACAAAGGTATGCTTGCTGGATACTACTGGCCTTGAGTAATATTTACAACACATTTTATTCCTGTTTTTGCCTTCCAATAGATAGTTCTTGTTTTTAACAGAACAGAACCTGTTGTA